>NC_132977.1:10772500-11072500 GCF_047496725.1 Anoplolepis gracilipes | reverse complement strand
AGTGTCGTGCAAAATATCGCGCGATCGTCATAAGTGATTAATTAGTGTACTCATGGTCATTTAGTGCAAGTGTTTTGTGAGTGTTTTGTGCTTTCGAAGATACACCGACAAAGGATTAGGATAAAAATTGGGATTACATCAGGCTTTAATAATGAGGTAATTTACTACGTTTTTGTGGAATTAATTTTTTTTGTCGCGATAATAGCATAGCATATTTCACGCAATTCCATTTGGGTGTATGAAGCTGGATTTTATTTTGTGAAAACTCTTATTAATTAATTATTAATATTAAATTTAATAGTTCTAGATAGATTAAATAAATAGTTTTACCAAGTTATTAAATAAAACAAATAGCTCGGGACTGAGACGCCAAATTTACGCTGCGTTATTGTTCATCTTATTCTACGATTTTTTTAGCATTTTTTGTTAAATTTTAAGCGCTTGAGAGTTTTACATAAGTTCTGTCACAGTTCTACGCATAAAAATTGTTAAAATATTTTTGAAACAAGACCATTCAAGATTTATGTGTAAGCATCGAGGTGAGCACTAGGCGTATTTCGATAGTTCTATCGACTTTAAATAAGAAATCGTATTTCTATACGTTCGACATCTCGGGTGATCTAATTTGTTTAATAAATATTTTAATAATATAAATATTTAAATAAATAATTTTTACATATAAAACACTCTCTCTCTCTGAAAATTAAAAGTGATTGCAAAATAACACGTATTCTCATTAAAGTTCATAAAACTATCAAAATATGATCCTGTTTTTCATCTCGATATTTATACGTTTGTCGCGAGCGGCCTGATTTATTTAATAAATATTATAATAATTTTTACACATAAAACTCTCGCCAAAAATTAAAAGTGATTTTGCAATAATACAAAATTTCACTTAAAGTTGGTAGATCAAAATATAATCAGCGTCACACTTCGTTACTTATATATTTGGCGTCTCAGGCGATTGAATTCCTTTAATAAATATTCTAATAATTTTTACGCATAAAATTCTCGCTAGAAATTAAAAGTGATTTTGCAATAATATGATATTTCATTTAAAGTAGGTAGATCAAAAATGTAATCAGCGTCTCATTTTTAATAAATGTTCTAATAATTTTACGCATAAAATTTTCGTTAGAAATTAAAAATAATTTTAGAATAATACGAAATTTCATTTAAAGTCGATTGAACTATAAAAATATAATCAGCGTCTCACTTGATTTGTTTAATAAATATTCTAATATTTTTACGTATAAAACTCTCGCTAAAACATGTATGTGATTGCGGAGTAATATAAAATCTCATTTAAAATTGATAGAACTATCAAAATATGATTATTTAATTTGGCAATTTAATTAATATTTTAATAATTTTTCCGCATAAAACTTTTTGTAGAACTGTAAAATTCTGAAGTACTTAAAAATCTTACAAGTTTTGGCATCTCAGTTTGTCCCTAGCAATTTCTTTTTTATTTAATGGGCAGAATTATTTATTTAATCTATCAAGAACTTAAAACTATTAAGTTAAGTTTCACTGCTCTTCGAACCGATTAAAAAAAAACTTTGAAAGAAAAAACGCGAAACATTTAAACAAAAAATACACGTTGAATTTTATGCATTAATCCAATGTTTTTGGTTAATTTAATTATTTAAACAGTATTTTATTCTATTTAATTTAATCTTAAATTAATTTAATCTTGAGTTTAATTTAATTACTTTGCATTATTCTCGTAAGTGCATCCAGAAGCATAAATCGCCTTGACAAAGAAAGAGAAAGATAGAGAGGGGGATGATGAAAATTTCTTCCGTATAGTAATCTGAAATGTCGTGTATATGATAGCCTTTCATTTTTTACAGACGCAGGATATAAATACACTTTAACGATCGAGATCCACAGTGCCATTTACATAGTGCAGCGACTTACAATTTGTCTAATCTCCCTGATAAGCTTAAATTTTTTTATTAATAATTCTTTTTATTAATTATTAAATTATATTTTAGGGAAAGAAATATATAATTTACTACGTCCCAAAATGACGTAAATTGGAGTAAATGTTATTAAAGAATGTCTAATGGAAACACATAAAGATTCGCGAAAATAAACGGTTTGGAATAATTATTTCCTACGTCGTTTTAGCGACTGTTGCATTGTACTATTGTGCATTCATCTAATTGTAAGTCATAATATTAAATTTAATGACATTTGATGGCGTTATCGATCTCGGGTAATTTGATTTGTTTAATAAATATTCTAATAATTTTTACGTATAAAACTCTGGCTAGAAATTAAAAGTGTTTTTAGAATAATTCGAAATATCATTTAAAGTCGACAGAATTATTGAAATATGACTAGCGTCTTACTTATATGTTTGGCGTCTCGGGTAATTTGATTTGTTTAATAAATATTCTAATAATTTTTACGTATAAAACTCTGGCTAGAAATTAAAAGTGTTTTTAGAATAATTCGAAATATCATTTAAAGTCGACAGAATTATTGAAATATGACTAGCGTCTTACTTATATGTTTGGCGTCTCGGGTAATTTGATTTGTTTAATAAATATTCTAATAATTTTTTCGTATAAAACTCGGGCTAGAAATTAAAAGTGTTTTTAGAATAATTCGAAATATCATTTAAAGTCGACAGAATTATTGAAATATGACTAGCGTCTTACTTATATGTTTGGCATCTCGGGTAATTTGATTTGTTTAATAAATATTCTAAAATTTTTACGTATAAAACTCTGGCTAGAAATTAAAGGTGTTTTTAGAATAATTCGAAATATCATTTAAAGTCGACAGAATTATTGAAATATGACTAGCGTCTTACTTATATGTTTGGCATCTCGGGTAATTTGATTTGTTTAATAAATATTCTAAAATTTTTACGTATAAAACTCTGGCTAGAAATTAAAGGTGTTTTTAGAATAATTCGAAATATCATTTAAAGTCGACAGAATTATTGAAATATGACTAGCGTCTTACTTATATGTTTGGCATCTCGGGTAATTTGATTTGTTTAATAAATATTCTATTTTATTTTTTTATAGCTTTTTTGTATTTTGTTTAAAAACGTTACCATTATATTTTTATATAAATATATCTTGGTTTGGAGTTATTTATTTGTGCATTATTGCAAAACTATCGTTTCAATAACTGAAAATAAAACGTTCATCTTACTGAAGAATTTCTTTCTTTCAATTAATCTTTTATTTAACAATTAAAAGTTTGAAATAAATCTCTGCTTATCGATTTCGTTCAGTTTCGATTTGTTGTATCACAATCACAATGGAGCATTATAGTCTTTCTCGCATGAAATAAAAAGTTTCTGCCATTTCTTCCACGTTTAATATTTTAAATATACTTCAGAATGAAATCTTTGGAATATTTTATATACATTTATTATATTTTATATATATTACGTTATACATAATGATATAAAATTACTATAACTCTGAGGTTTGATGTCTTCTTGCGTATTTTCTTCTTTTCTTATTTGTCTCTTTTATTGCTTTTTTATTTTTCTTCACATCTACTCATTCGAAAATAGTTAATTATCGCGCTAATCGATAGAATACGACAATTGCGCGACACTTTGCACGACACTATCGACACGTTAATTACACGCAACGCGCACTTTATTATATTTTCAAAACAATTGGAAAATTATATAATTTACGTACGCAGCATTATACAATTAAAAATTATTTTACTTAATAATTAACAATATATAAATGTGAAGTAATATCAATTATTAATTAAGATGCGTTAAATTATTCGAAAATATTCAATCAAAATTAGATAATATATATACATATATATGTATAAATCGCGCGAAATAAAGATATTATATATATTGTAAGAATATTCAGGATATTCGGGCAATTATCGCACAATGATCGAAACACGTAACTTTTTATTTTTCTTAACGTAAAATGAAATTTTAATGAAAAGTTTCAAATGGCAAGAATTAAATGAATTCAGCTTACAATTGTATATATATAATGCAATGCCTCGCAATTATTGTTCGCACACTCTGTTCTTTTTTTGTCTCTATTTCACTGATTTGACTCCGCACTAATCGCACGCTCCTCCACGAGCTTTATATTTTCTTTATCACTCTCTCAACCTTCTTCTTCGAGAGCTCGACAATCTCCTCCTACTGTTCGTCTTTTTCGAAACTTCCGTCTTCTTATTTCGACCTCCACTATTTACATCGACCTATTTTCCCGCAAATCTCGTATATGTTGTTTTGACGCGTCGTCGGTCGGTAATTTCGATTTTTTTACAATTTCTCTTTTATTGGTTTCTTTGTCTTAGGTGCTTACAATATTAGATATTATTATATAAATGACACATCACTTTTTATTACTTAAATTGAATTGAATTATTTATTCGATGTATTACTTCGTGTTCTCGATTCGAGATGCGCATGTATATAATATATGTAACTACAATAGCGCGTTATGCCAAAGATATATGACGAGGTGGTTATTGCAAATATTACATTTACGGGCGACAAAGTTACATTTTTGGCAAGAAACCATTGTCACGTTCAGTACAACTGTTACAACTGACAATAAGAACAATGAAAAAATTTACAGTAGCATTAATTGCATTTATAAAGAGGGCTGATGGATTGTTCCACGTTCAAAAAGCGGTATAAAAGGATGATGTAAATACGAAAATATTTGATTTTAATTTCTATCTTTTTTCTCTTGCGGAGATTTCCTTGCGGAGGTTCTATCTTTATGTCAGGCTCTAAAGTATAAAGCATTCAAGGATTTATTTATTATGGCATTTATGAATTGCTGCATAACTAGACATTTTCATATTCTCGCTAGAATTTCACCATTTAGCTTTACATGATATCGATTTACGTATTCGACATAAAGACCCGGAAACTCGGAAACTAAGTCATCGTTTCTGAATGGCTGTAGATACGTAACTTCTTAACTCCTAAATGTCATCCACGTGGAATGATCACGATTACCACATTATGCAACTACTAAACTTTATATACGTCGCCTCCATATATAAATATACACGATCCTAGTAACTACATTACATTGAGTTATCTGAAAATACCATAATTTTCTTCTCTTTAAATTCTTTAATATTTTTATTATTTATTTTATTTGCAAAATATTCTCGATATGCGGCGGTTAATGTGCCGTGCAACAAAGAGAACAATAGTAATCCAGATAAGAGCACGGTCTCTCTTGAAATGTACGGTTCTTTTAGAGAGAAACCTTCGATCGAAAAATTCTATGAGAATTTTCTTTCTTTTTTGTTCTTTTTTTTTTTTTTTTTTTTTTTTTTATCTCATTGGCTCTGCGAGCGTCATATCGTTCGCGAAGAATTCTCGTGTCAAAGCCAAACGGCCATCGCGCCGCTATCAGCGACCTTAACGCGCAAAGTTAGGGAGTGGACTCCGGCCGTTCCCTATCTCTGCCAAATGAACGAATTTGCCAGAGTTAGCGGAGATAATAAACTTTTTTGTCCCCCGGGGGCCGGCGTCGAAAGTAATGTGGGGACAAACAATATCTGTGGGGAACTCTCTCGTGGAGTAGACAGCGCAGATTCAGGCCGCCGATTTGGTGGAGAACAATAGGGAGACAGAGGCAATGGCCGCTCGTTTTCCGGTGACGCATAACTCTATTCATTACTTAATACATGACTTTACGGCTTTTCTTTTCGAGACCTTGCAGACATTACGAAATTATAATTGATGTTTAGTAGTTTATGTTTACAGAAAAAAATAAGGAAATTATTAAGAGAAACAGATCATTTTTTTTTTTTCGAACATTGTTTACTTGTGAATTGAAACATTCGATTATACGTTTTTTTTCTCTGATTTTTATTGCTGAAAATATTTTATAATAATTGTATTGTTAAAATTTCTCGACTAATATTTTATTTGAATGTACAAACGCTAAATTCCTTGCAAATAAATCTAAAGCATATATTAACTAATTGAGACAAGCATACTTAATATTGTTTAAATATCTTCCTTGATAGAGAGTAGATTTATAAATTTAAGTTGAAAACATATAGCTGAATCGGAAACATCTTCTACCTCCGCGTTTTAAGTCCAGCATGAAGATGAAGGAGGAAGACATTTTAAAAATTACCTTCAAGTTAATCTTTGCCCTAAACTTCATACTTACTTTGAGAAAGAAGTTTAGTGGAGCAAAAGGTAAACTCCTTCAAGACAGTTTGGTCTTTTGCTTCAGTTTCTTGCTTGGTGACTGAAGATAAGGATAAGAAATTATTAAGGGAAATCAATTTATTTCTCTCTCCTTCTTTCTCTCTCTCTCTCTCTCTCTCTCTCTCTCTCTCTCTCTCTTGCTCTTGCTCTTGCTCTTGCTCTTTCTCACTCTCACTTTGTTTACTGCATCTTCAAAGTTGATGTTGACGGATATGAGCTTCGTAACAAAGAGACACAAGAATTTTCTAAATAAGCAAAAGGTTTTTAATTTAAAGTGAAAAACATGCTAGATGCTTGAGTGAGTTTTATGGTGCCTATTAGAGCCCGAAGCAGCGCGTTTATGGGAATAGTAGAGATGACTAGCAGTTTATAGCCCCGGTGATAGAGATCCGTATCTTTATAATTCACGTTTAATTCTAAACATATTGTCCCTGTGTGTCTGCACTCGTTATTTTTCTCATATATAGATGATTACATCTCTACATTTGTCATCGTAGACTAAGAAAATTAATCATTTCATGTAGCGTTCAATGTGAAATATTATATAAATACAAATTTCCACTGCGAATCAAGAAAGCTCCCCCAAAATCTGGCCGGGGATATTTTTCGAGATAAGATAAACAGTGTCGTAGTCTTGGCTTTCGGAGTTCCGCCGAAAAACGAGTGTTTATCGTTATCACGGATTCGCGATGGCAGGGTGGCTTTTTACAAGATCTTAATTAGCCGAGATGTTCTCTCGTCGATCTTCCCTCCCCTCTCCTTTCTCCCTTGCTAACGATAAGAGTCGGCAGCGACATGCGGCGAATATCTCTCTAGAGAAAAGAGGAGACGCGCTTTCGCCGAACGAATGCCGGAAAATCCATGGCGAAAGAAGGAGAAGAGAGAGAGAGAGAGAGAGAGAGAGAGAGAGAGAGAGAGAGGACATGTGTATATAAGAAGTAACTCGCGCGGCAATGAACACTTTCGTACTCGAACGCTCTTTCTACCTTCACGTGAAATATTTGACGTACGCTACATTTCCTCCGACGAAACGTTTCCCGGGCGTTTTAATTAACAAAGAGTTGATAGCCCTGATCCTCATCTACGTTCCTGCACGTCTACTCGTGGCATTTTCTACCGTCAGGCACTTTCGTAATTGGAGTAATCCTCTTTCGAATTCTAAGCATGAGCAATACGGGAGAAAGAAAGCGGGCACGGGAAATAAATGTCGAGTTAAATGATGCCGGCGACTGTGGCAATTATACAATTATGTATCGCGTACTCGAAACGAGCATCTCCTTCACATCGTGTACAACATAAAGTGTGAGTACTATTTTGCTGGGGAATTTATACTTATATTTTACATAGAAATATAATGCATTTCTATAGACGTGAACAATTTCAATCTTTACTCATGTTATTTTCAATATCGTGCATCCCGATAGTTTATCATCAGGAGAGATGCGTTTCTGCAAAAAAAAAAAAAAAAAAAAAAAAAAAAAATCGTTCGCAAACTTTCTATCGCGTTCTATTGCACGATATTTAAATTATTCAAATCTATTTCTATGTACATACATTCTTTTATTCTATTCATTGAAACTTCTCTTCGCGTCGTGTGTAACGTTCCTGCTTAAAAGTTTAAAAATTTACGGATCTACGCATTATTTATCTTATTTATCCAGCTTTTCGATACTCGTCATTTTTTACACGAAAATAGCTGCTGAATATGTGAAGTAAAATTTTAGTATAATTAATTAAGTCTAAAAATATACGTAAAAGGAATATAAGTTTTTGTAATATCTATAACGTAAAATTTTTATTTGAGAATTGTTTTGTTTCAAAACTTTATATATTTTAGAAACGGAACGCATTTTTTAGAGCCCAATTTTAATTCTTGTTGTTTTTGTATACTATTGTGCACTAAAGCTTATTATCAAGAGTGATGCATTTTTGCACTTTAACAAAAAAAAAAAAAAAAAAAGCTAAAAACTTTCTATTGAGTGTTGTAATATTTAAATCTGTATATCTTCCATTTTGTTCGTGAAGTTTTTTGACAACTATTTATTTTCATCACGACGTCACTGTTTTGAAATTTACGGATCGGATCTCCACATGATGTTTATTCTATTTATTGCGCTTTTTCTACATTTATCGCTACTTTTTATACATAAAACGTTGCCGTTGTATGGTTATCATATATTTGACGTTATCGATTTTCCATCCGCCGATCACTATATCACTATATAAGTTATTATGTGGGCCATTATAGCGCGTATTTCCGCTGGATGCATCGCTAACACACTTTTTCATTGCGATAGGCGCATACAATACGCATTTACTTTGTGCCTGTACGTGGGAAGGGGAGATACGTACTTTTTTACAACCTGACATTGATATTTACCGTTGACCGCGTCATTTATTTATGATTGTTGTTCAATAATCTCGCGAGATTCCATTGCGTTCCAGTAATGAATTGTGGAATAAACATCGATGTGCTTTTATCATCATTTGTGAGGCAAACCGATTGGAATAATTTATAATTTATACAACGTGTGTCATTACAATCTTCGCGCTATTCTTTTTGACGAGTATTCGCTTTTGATTGCTATAATCCAGAGTAATAAATAATCAAAATCAATCGAGTTCAAATTTCCTCTTTAGTTTACTCTTTCATTAGAATTAATTAAAATAAAAATAACAATGATCCCATCACAAAAAGATCATAATAATAATCATAATAATAATAATGATATTTTATTTCCACCATTAAAATAAGTTTCTATATGAAATTTATTATTAAAATGAGTTTCTATATGAAATATATTATTTATATCACATATTATATTCAAAAAGTTTTATTTACAATCTTTATTTATTTTATTGGTTATGTTTTAATTTTAAAAGGTAAAATATAGTTTTTTTTTTTTTTTTTAAGTATACACTCTGCTGCTTTTGAACGTGATCGATTTTTTAACCTTTCGCTTTGGTCACTTTTGAATTTAACTCTTTACTTTTTAAAAAAATAAATTAAATTTTTAATACAAACAATGTTAACCTATTTAAAAAATTTTTTATTACCAGCGAAATTATTGTTGTTAAAAAAATTTGTGATTTTCTGCAAAACTACCTACAGTTTATTAAAAGTAGAGTGTCAATTGCCACAATGTTATATCATTATCGACATCATACGTATAACGTGTGCAGAGAATTCTCCTTATTTATGATTATTATTCTTCGATAGGGTTCAGTTGCTTCGGATACTTCCGTGAAAATTATGACCCCGTGAATATCAATACTGCCGCGGATCGGCAACATTTTCGTCGTACATTTTCATCACAGCGGTCGTTATGCGCAAATCTACATACTCCTGATAAAGTCGCTCACTATAGCGAGGATCACACACGGCGCGTTTGTACTCATTACGTTTCACGAACGATTCTTTACGGCTGTCATAACATCGCTGCATCGTGACTCTCTACGCTTTAGTAGCTCGAGAAAGTACGTTGTTTATCGAATCGTTTCGCACTCCGAAATGTTCGTTTTACGACTGGTCGAAGGAAATAACATCGCGTTGCTTCCACCTACGCGTTTATCCTGACGTTCTTCTTCGACGACGACGACGACGGTAGCAGCTGTTAACAATCGCACGCAATTATCGCTTCGCGCGATTAACATAAGTGCGGAAAGAATTCGCTGGAAAGTCTCTTTTGCAAAAAGTAATGATGGCATAGCGCGATTAACGAACATTTATATAATTTTAATTATCGTTATCGATGGCTAGTATATGAATATAAAGCGCTGCTTTTGTTATGAAATTAACTTCACTTTATTAAGTTAAGTTTCACTGCTCCTCGAACCGATTAAAAAAAAAACTTTGAAAGAAAAAACGAGAAACATTTAAACAAAAAATACACGTTGAATTTTATGCATTAATTCAATGTTTTTGGTTAATTCAATTATTTAAACAGTATTTTATTCTATTTAATTTAATCTTAAATTAATTTAATCTTGAGTTTAATTTAATTACTTTGCATTATTCTCGTAAGTGCATCGAGAAGCATAAATCGCTTTGACAAAGAAAGAGAAAGATAGAGAGGGGGGAATTATGAAAATTTCTTCCGTATAGTAATTTGAAATGTCGTGTATAAAATATGAAATCGATAACGCCATCAAATGTCATTAAATTTAATATTATGACTTACAATTAGATGAAGCATTTTTTATCAAACATAATTTTGTTTGAAACAGCATGTATATATATATATTCAATTCACAGCGAAAAAATTTATTTCAAAAGACATTTAAAAAAAAATTTCCATGCTAAACGTACTGCATTATAATCACATAAATTGATAATTAAATTGTGATATTAAATATATTTTAGAAAGGTAGAAAATATGTAAATAATAAAATAATTAAATACAATTTTAAGCTTTGAAGATATTAAATCTTTAAGCTTACATTTTCAATTAAGTTTTTAATTATTTCTTAACAATCTATATTTTTATAAGCACGTCTACGCGTTTTGATTATGCGCTACTAGAAAGATTATATTGAGTTGGCGGAAAGTTCAACAAATTAAATAATTAAAAAATAGCGATAAAAGTGTAGAAACAAAGCGTTGTCTTTAACAAATTATTGAAGCGCTATTTTTATATTAGACATTGAAAATTCGAGATAATAAACATTTCTGAGGATCAAATTTCTCTTTGCAATAAAGAGTGAAAGATTGAAGGGACGTTGGTATTCGAGAGATTCAGCGGGAGAATTGCATGAAAAATGCAAACATTATGTTGGCACATACATATACATACGTATGTACTGTGTCATTAGGAACGTTATTCCCAACCGTATGTCACGTACACGATGGCGTTTAGCGGTTTTGCGTTGTAGCCGTATCGCGCAAATAAACGCGATTACATGCGTACTTGAATATGTTACGGTAACCGAAATGGATAAATCAATTTCTACGTGAATGCGAGTACAATGCAACAGTCGCTAAAACGACGTAGGAAATAATTATTCCAAACCGTTTATTTTCGCGAATCTTTATGTGTTTGCATTAGACATTCTTTAATAACATTTACTCCAATTTACGTCATTTTGGCACGTAGTAAAATATATATTTCTTTCCCTAAAATAGAATTTAATAATTAATAAAAAGGATTATTAATAAAAAAATTTAAGCTTATCAGGGAGATTAGATAAATTGTGAGTCGCTGCACTATGTAAATGGCACTGTGGATCTCGATCGTTAAAGTGTATTTGTATCCTGCGTCTGTAAAAAATGAAAAGCTATCATATACATATTTGAACTATTTAATTGCACACATCTCGTTCACATCTGGCTGCATATCCGGCAGATTTAATAATGTTTATGGATTATTGAGATTTTATCTATGCATCTGTTTGCCCAAAATCGCCGCTGACGTTTCTTTCACTTACGCTCTTTTGTCTTACATCCCGCCAGTCTCAACATTTGTCAGTAATGACGCGACCGAATTTAGCTTAACACCATACTTCCCGGGGTCTTGACTCACTGCCTGTCAAAATATACATACACTCGCCCGCGTGAGACGATGTCATGTCCGCTCTCTCTTTGTCCTTTCGGCGATTACTACCGCAAACCGCAGTAGCGCCGTCTCGCCTCTTAAGTTTTACGACTGGCACATTTGTTGTCTACCGGAAGTTTGTATTTCGAACGGTTTACGAGCGTCCGCGACGAAGAAACGTATATAAAACGACGCCCACGTATCACCGATTGCTCTATTGTTAGCTCCTTTTCTGTATTTTGTTAACGTAATCTTCTGCTGTAAATCAAAAAACCATGTATATATGTGAAGATTGATAATTACTATTTTTGAGCCTTTGAGAGTCGTAATTAATATTGAACATACAATATAACACCGGTGGATATGTAGTTGAAACGCTATTATCTGTATATTCGCAGCATAAAAAGAATTCGAAATTTTTCATCGTCGTCAAAGCACAGCGTATAATATCTGCATATATATATATATATATATATATATATATATATACAAGCACATATATAATACATAGAACGAGACAGCGACGACGATGGTGATAGGAAGAGAAGGAAGTTTGCCCTGCGAAACTTTTATAATACATATATATATTGCAGCACCATAGATTTGAATTAATTCGGCGGCAAAGTTTCTCGCCGGGAAAATAAAAAATAATTCACTATATCAATTTAATATAGCTTTACGGTCAGTCCATTCTCTGGTAGTAGCAGATTTTTCAACGGGCATTTCACAGATCCGTCAGATAACGCAAGCAACAAATACATATACCAATATATATATATTGGTATAGAAAAATATTTTCTTAAAAAGATTATATAAAAAATCTTATCAAGCTGTTGATTGACTATTGTCATAGAAAAAACAATTCTCGTAAAAATATTTTATTTTTTTATAGCTTTTTTTGTATTTTGTTTAAAAACGTTACCATTATATTTTTATATAAATATATCTTGGTTTGGAGTTATTTATTTTTGCGTTATTGCAAAACTATCGTTTCAATAACTGAAAATAAAACGTTCATCTTACTGAAGAATTTCTTTCTTTCAATTAATCTTTTATTTAACAATTAAAAGTTTGAAATAAATCTCTGCTTATCGATTTCGTTCAGTTTCGATTTGTTGTATCACAATCACAATGGCGCATTATAGTCTTTCTCGCATCAAATAAAAAGTTTCTGCCATTTCTTCCACGTTATTACTTTGGTCAATAATTGGTCAAACAGATGCAACCGGAATTACTTGTCTCTGGAAGTAAACCTCGAGTAGCGATGAGATTGCGCAAACACGACATTATTAAAGCTACCTTTATTACGGTCATTGTGCGATTCTCAAACTTTACAGTGGGTTACATTGCAAAATTGATAATCCGTCCGACACTTGTGAATCGAGTGCAAACTTAAACTCACTATATTATTAACGCGCTTGGAATTCAGCATTCGGATTAATTGTGATTAAAACGGTCATTAAACGAAGGTAGCACTTATCATACTTATCGTATGTTAGTCAACGCATCATTTAGAGAAACTTTGAAACAAGATTTCTTGAATTAATTCTATAAATATTTTCAATAGAATTTACAATTTCAATAAATATGTATTTCAAATTGAATTTCAATTTATTTCAATTATTTAAATATTTTAATATCTTAAAATTTCTAAATTTAAAAAATATTTAAATATGTCTAAATATACTTCTAAACATTTAAGTATTTGAATAATATCCTATATCCTCATTCTATATACTCTAGACTTTATTTTAGTATACTATTATATTTTACTGTATTTTGAATCGATGTTTGCCTTTATTTGCCTCTATTTTTGACTCGATTTCGCTTTTATTTATCGCTACGCGATATATGTGTATATATATCCTCGTGTATTTCATACTATGAATATCTAGATACCTATATCAAAAAAGAGAGGATTTGCAATAATCTTTTCGTCGAGAATCGAGATTTAAATGCATAGAAATATCAGAAGTAACGAGATAATGTTCTTTGATCATCCGATTCTATTTTATACATTTAATTCTTAATTAAACGGGTGTATTATACATATCTCTCACGCTCGCAAAACTGTATATATTTTGCGTATATATATATTAGAAAGCATGCTACGATAAATTTTACGGCTGATTAGCTCGTAACGTGATAATTTAACGTTTCTTTCATGTACTCTTTCGCCTTTATGACCAGCTGTGTTCTCTTGTCTGGCTCGTAAATAGATATACGCGTGTGTGTACACACTTGCATACACACACATATAGACAAACAAAATAGGCGTGGTTCGGTTTTCACCCTTGTCGACCGAGGCCCCCCTCGGACTACCTATCTTGCATCTACCTCCGCCTCTTCCGCCGCATTTTAAAAATAATTACTTATCTACTCTTCGGTTCGTTCGGTCGGTTTTCACATGGGGGTTCCTCGATCGACGTACCATCTAATTTCTTGCGTCCACTAAATTTCGAATGCGGCATATTCGTAGAAAGGTTTGATCAACATGTCATCTAGCGCTTTATTCAGCTTTTTAACGCTCTCACGGAATTGAATAGAGGATCTCGAAGTCTAAACCAATCTCGATTATCGTCCCCTTTAATTTTGAGAGTGCAATATCCGATGTACATAATCTACAAATATTAGGAGAACAATGCAAACAACACATATACCAGGAAATCTTATTGTTAGCTCTTTGCTAGAAATTTGCTACATAATACATCAGTCTCTTCCTCTTTCTGCCTCTTTCTGTACTTGTGAGAAGAAATGATAATGTGTACTTTTTACCGATTTCATATAACGCAATACAAGCAGGCGAGTGACGCTGAAAGTCATTAACCACGTCGCTTTTTGGAATCGTGGATTTTAATTTCTGCATAACGCTCGTGCATTCGGTCGCTTTGATAAACAATTTTAAAATCCATTCGGTGCGCGTCGTAAAATCGATTGCTGTGGCGCACACGTCAACGCACGGGATATTAAAAAAATCGTTTACGCGATGCGGAGAAGTTTATTTCAATATATTGACGAAGCGGGGAGAAGGAGACTTCGTCGCTCGATACGAGACGTAATCGGCATGGCGCGATTACAATTCGCTTCACATTACATTCAAAATACACATTACGCTCCGCTTATTGCGTCAAATATTAATATATTCGTTCGGACAATTTTAGTCCGTGACGTGATGCACTGTAACGAAATTTTATTACGTGCATTTTGCGCCCCTTCGTATAACGTAGAATTTATATTCCTCCCCTGCGCCGTTGTGATAGCGACGATAATGCGTTCACTCAGTGATTAACCCATTCGTCACAAAGTTCTATACAATATTCGAAATATACGATATTATCGATATTACTACTGCAATGCTGCCACATTCGATACTTTCAGCAATATATGCTTTAAAAAATTGTACCAAAAATAAACTAAATAACTAAATATATATTTAAAAATAACTAAATGTATATTTAAAACATTCACGTTTGTTTTTTTTTTCTTTTCGTATATTTTATATATTTTTAGAAATGGAAAAATCCTGAAATCGGTAACAATTTTCGTTCGGATTAAAAATCACTGCATTTTCGCAAACAAAGAATAAATCCTTATTAGAGTACACAATTCTTTCAATAGAGTGCAAAGTTTGTTTGTATTTAAAAAAAAAATTGTTAAGTACAGGTTATTCATCCGAGTTGTGTATTTCTTGAATTGTATCTGCAAATTTATCTTTTCTCTAGAAGAAATAACGAAATATTTACGGGAGATATTTAATATTTAAGATTACAAACTTTCAGTAAATTTAATTTCAAGAGTACACACAGACTTACATAGTAAAACTTTAGTTTTTATATTGTCCCGCGAATGAACTTTATTTAACGGAAATTTAATATTGCAAGTTACTTTATATTGAAAATTAAAAAAATTGCAAGAAGAATGTTCTTCTTAAAATTTTCGCTGTTGAAAAAGTCGATTCTAAAAGGAAATATACGTATCTATCATTAATCTCTTGTGATTAAATATTCAGAGAAGAAATCAAACCATGTTAATACAGTAATAATATATTGAAACTTGTAAAAATGTGTTGTAGTATTAGTTTTAAGAATTTAAATCAGTTAAAAAAAAAAAGAAAAAAAAACTGAATTTGACGTAGAAATTGAACGAAGCTTGTTGGGAGTTGAACTTTTCGTTCAAGTCCCAACAAGCCCTATGAATAAAGAAGAAATAAATAATAAAATCAATGCTCCATTAATATATCAAATTGCAAAGATGAGCAAAACTTTGATATTTTCTCGACATTCGACATGATAAATAGCCTAAATTAATCGATGATATAAGGAGTTGTGAGTTCAACCGCAATATGTATTGATATTTGCACGTTTGTATTATTAGATTGCCTTAGATTCCAATATACTCGGCTATTCCGCGCATTGTTTTTCGTTTGAAGAAATTAGCATATTTTTATTGCTTGCCTAGGCATTTCACGGGCATCGGGAATGGAGACGCGATAGAAACGAAAGTACTTTGCATTCGCCATCGTTTCTACGTAAAAAGCGCGTTCGATCGGGTCTGTCGGGGAAGGGTGAGGGTCTCGTAAAAGACGGCAATAAAAGAATCGCTCGCATTCACATTCCGGTGAGATGAGAAACTGGCTGTTGATGAAAGAAGAGAGTTTGCCAAGTGCGTTTACGTTCTCTTGCGAGAGTATCTTTGCACGCGCTTTTCACCATAGAACGCGAATGTGTTGGGAAGGCGAGAGAGGGCAGTTTCCTCTACTCTCGTGTTTATTTCCACGTGCGCACGCATTTACCGCGTGTATTAAACGGCACGAAACTGCAAATTTCCGCATCTGCATCTCCAGGAATGCTTGAGTTCTTTCCCATAACGATTATGGCACTCGTATCGCGTATCGTGCCGATCGACCGTGGTTTACTTACGGACTGCACGAATTTGCTCTGCATGCACGCACGCACGCACGCACGCACGCACGCACGGCTGTATGCTTATGTACGTGTAGTACGAGAGTCACGAGAGGCGATATCGCGTATTCCAGACGCGACGGCGTAATGCACTTTGGCGATGCAGCGGCATCCGAGGCTCTCGTGCCCAGGAAACGTGCGATCGCAAAGAGATGCGGGCGTCGCGTCGTCGTACTCGTGTTACGATTGCGTGTCCTGTTGTATGATCAAACGATTTTTCGAGGAACGATGTAAAGGCTCACGAATACATAGAATCCTCGTATAATAATCACAGAATTGCGATTGACTGATTGAAATAAACTCTTAATCTTTGAGAAAAACTTGATTTGTGTCATTAGAATATGTATATGAAGATTGAAAAATAATAACTTGGTTTATATTTGCTATTTACGAAGCTGAAGTAGTTTAAACGTATATACGTCTGTTTCTTCAGCCTTTTATAATCTTTTTAAAACAGTTGGTGTTTATCGGAAATATTTTTAGATATTAAAATACTTAATGTGACGCGAGCGATAGAAAATGGCAATTGAAGGTATATTTCTTACGCGATAAAAAGACGAATTGAAATCCACTCGATATCCGAACGCTTAATAATGCCAGGAATTCTTCGTCGCTTCCTCGTCGCGTATAAGTAAATCTAAGCGTGTGTTTTTACAACGGCCAGAGTAGGTCGCTAACGGAAGCCACTTGCGAACGTGAGAGTCTCGACGCGCTTTTACAAGGCCTCTAAGTAAGGCTAACATAAAGCAGAGGCCAGGCTTTATTACCGCGCATTTACAGCGCGTTTTACGTTTTCTTCCTCATAGTTTCAAAAGCCAGCGATATCACTCCGCGCGCTTCGCGTACGCGGAGTGACGTTACATCCAATAGCCGGGGCAATACTTCAATCGCGGAAGCAATACCGAAAGGAAGAACCGTTTTTATGGCATTCAATGTATCGCGATTCCGCGCGCACTTTCCTCTCTTTTTCTTGTGTCTCTTGGGAAATTTAAAAAAAATCCCAGACCCTTACGCGTCCGGACGGTAACGGTAGCGCGTACCTATACATATACATGTATGTACGCTGCCATTCGTCTTTTTTCTAGTCTGTCATCAGCTCGAACGAGCAACGATTCACATCACACAGATCGTTAAATTTCTTTGGGGCTAGGTAATGCTTGTATGTACGTAACAAGATCAATATTTACGTTTTTCGGCGATACAATATAGTTACGAGTTTTTTCTACGCAAGTAAAGCTCTCTGGTAAATTTTTCATTATATTAAAACTTGTCCTTTTCCATAACCGATAAACGATACAAGCAATGTCGAGAGTTCACTCGCAGTTATTTTTGTTCCGATGTTTATTTTAAGGATAACTGCTGACATAAAACTGAACAGGACTTTTTGTATTCATACGCGACTGCAACTTTTGGCGGGGAAGATCGAGAAACACGGGTCAAGTATATTCAAGAATTCACGTCCCTCTCGTCGGATACGTCTTTTTTTTTTTTTTTTTTTTTTTTTTGAACACGCAATAAAACGCACTTTCTCACAATCGAGAGGAAAAAAACAGTAGTTTTATCGATTAAACCGTCACTTTTTTTTTCTTTCATCTTGTATCTTTCTGTATTAATTTAATTTTCCGAAACAACTTTTTTAATTATCCGCTTTCGAGAAAACAATTAGAATTCCTCACCCAATTAAAATTGCAAATCGCAGGCACCAGGCAACTTTAATAAACAATAATCGAATCAAAATTTAGACAATCAATAAAAATGTGAGAGTTTATGATCGCTGAATTAATGAGCTCTCTTTGCCGTAAAGATATGCACGGCCACGTGTCACTTCGCAAGGACGACCTCGGCGAATTTTGAAGAGAGTTTCAAGGGGGATGATTAAAACTTTGTAAAAACAATTTGTTCCGTGCGCGCGCGTACGCAACGTCTTTTCGAATTCGCGTCTCGTATCTCCTTTAAGTACTTTTTTTCATTCTCTCGCGAAAGAAGCTGGGGTAACGTCAACCCTGTATACAACGTACAACTATGCGCCGGCCACGCGATATTTTTACGGGACGCGGCATTATTTTTCTTTCCGCATGAAGGAACGATGAAGGGATGCGCTCGGCATATAAATCAGACTTATTTATCCAGTTACAAATAATATCGGCGAACGATGGCGGTCGCGGAATGGAAATATCCAGAGATGGAGGTGGAGCTCGCCACGCGATATCGACTGTTTGCGCGAGGGTTTAATTCCGTATTTCCGGCGTTCATATATACACACACACACACACACACTCACACGCACACGCGTACATACACACACGCGCCATAGACTCGCGTATGTACGCACAGATGTCGTCCGTGTGTATTTGTACACACAACATACACACACATACGCACGCACGTAGCACGTCTGTTTTTTATTAACTCGACAAATAAAATGTCGTTAAACAAATTTTAAGCGAATGGATATTTTGCCGACCAGAGAATATCGCTCTTGGAACTACGAGTGTTTTGTTCCATAAGAGAAGCTTTGTAAGTTAGAAGCTTAACGCAAATTTAAATCATTTATTCGCTGGCGAATACGTAAGGAAATTATACATACACATAATTATAGGAATATTTGTTAACGGTAAACGTTGCAGATTAAATTATATTCACGTCGATTGAGTTTCGTATTTATTCTGTTCATCGTAAATACCGTTTTCTCTTTGTATAACGAAAATAATATTTTCTCGTGAAATATTAAAGAATATATTTCATATCCATATAATGATCCCTGTTGCAGAGATTTAGTTCGTTCGGATTCGCTTACGCGTGGAAGATTCATATATTACCTTTTGTAAAATAATTATTTTCTCTGTATAAATCACAATCGTGTATTTGATTAAAATAAAATGGCAAAATCAGTCTATTTTACAAAAGCTAAATTTATTAATCAAAGATTTCGACTTACAGATTGATTAACTTTCGTCAATCAATATAAAATTATATAAGTATTTGACAGCGACTGCGTGTATTCTTTAAACCGTCTTGTCTCTGAAACTACGAAAAGTATAACATTTTTTTTTTTTTTTTTTTATATAATTTATTCATCTGTATTAATCTCTGTGTAGTATTATAATTTATACTATTGCAAATTTTAAATTCTTTTGTTGCAAACATCATATTATTAGACTTAGATGATTATCAATTTATCGTTACTTTATTTTCCATAGTTTCAAATATATTTCTTTGGATAACAATGACTAAAAGAGGTCATATAATATCTTTATGCTTTCTATCCTGTCATACTTTACTTCGTTGCAATAATAATCGCAAAAAATGAGAACAATATGAAAGCGAGCGTGCAAGGCAATTTCATGGGATATTACGGGAGCAATTGAGGTTTGCAAAAAGGCAGGAAAAAACAATTTGTTGCGCGACATGCACGAGGATGAGTCCTCGTTTTCTTCGAGGAGTCCTCAAGTTTTTGAAAAGGCAGCGACGGCGCAGGCGATCGGGCATATTGCGGAAGCTGTCGAGTATTTGTGGTACTCGGGGCATTATTTGTGCGTTGAGAGAGAGAGAGAGAGAGAGTGAGAGAGAGAGATGGATAGATAGATAGAGAAAGGGGGTCCGTTATAGGGACATCGAGTGCATCGCTAATATTGGCGTACCGTGCCGGCGCTTGGCTGAGCACAATTGGAGCATTGTGTAAGTACAGACTGCAGCCTCATCAATTACGCGTTCAATTAGCAGCAGAACTCGGGACGAGAGGGGTGCCCGGTCTAGTAGACGCGCCTCTGTCTCGAAAATCCTTCCCGCACACGGAAGATCCGCCCGGCCCGTTAAACGGCGGCCTTAACGTTCAATTAATTACCGGCGTCGAGCGCAAGCGGAGCTTTATCGTCCTCTTCGCCGCAGAATCGTCTCGTTATCGAAGCGTTCGCGCGCTCGAAACTCTGGTCACGCACTTATCGGTATTTCCCGGACCGGGGCGGGAACATGGCGCGGTACGTGACAAAAGGCCGTGTAAGAAACGAGCATTTCTTCATTTCATTAAAGTGGCCACATGTGTGTGTTTGTGTGTATGTGTGTGTGTGTGTAGGGGGATGGGAAAGGAGGGGAGGAAGATGGGATCCAATTTCTTTTTGTACTCGGCTCGCGAGTAATTTGTAGAGGGAAAATGCAAAACGCGTAAGGAGCACACTTTTGATAAACCAAAAGAATTGTGTTGGAATAAAAAATATAGTAATAATATGCACAGATGGAGATATAATTACCATTACATATTTCTCGCATACGTTCGCGCTTATTCGAAAGTGTCTCGAACGTTTAAAAATGATTTTAATTATGTAAAGTGCAGAGAACATCTATATTGCCAATAACAGTTTTGCGTCGATTGTATTATAATACACGAAATCCCGCTTGTGAGAACATTAATATAATAAAAGCTCTGTATTCCAATTTCATACGAATCAATATCGGGAAATAAAGCAATACATACATATTATTATTTCTCCGATGTCTCCTACGCTTCGCGTGTTACTACTCGAAAATGAAACTGTGTATCTCGTCGACTAAAACTCGGATAGATATTCATAGAGTACGGGTGTAAAATGACGAAGCGCAATGTCTTTTTTTTTTTTTTTTTTTTTTTTTCCTTTTTTTTTTTCAACAAAAATTGAATTGATTGACAAAATCCATCCTAGCGGTTTAAACTTACCATGGACGTTGACGACGTGCAATTAATTTAACCAGTAAAATTCCATCGCGCAACGAATACCGCCAAGTGCACCAATTACAGCGCGTTTAATCGACGCGACCGTCACCAGAGTTCTCATCAGCATCGCGAGAATTTTGCCGTCGTGTTTCGACAGCGATTCACCACCGCCGTCCGCTAGGAGAGTAATCCGAGAATATTAACCGGGGCCATCGGTAACAATATCCCAGGTCTCCCCTTCCTCTTCTTCGCCCTCCCGGTAGTGACTAACTGATCAAACATAGCCTCCGGGGTTGGGAAGCGGAGGGTCCTTCTGAGTTTTTCCATCCCCCGCTAATATCAGCTGGTGATGTATCGCGTGCGCGCCCGCGCGCTCAAAGTAGTCATCCTCTCCCTCTCTCCCACCCTCTCACGTGTGCCTGTTGTAGCTCTCGTACAAGCGTGCATACACGGTGAATACGTCTGCATCTGATGAACACTCGACGATTCGAGAGAGGATCGCCAATATTGAACACGTTTCGATCGACGTTTATTATCGGGAGAACGAAACAGACGAAGGCAATTCTTGATTTATTACCGGATATCCCGACGCAATCGCCACGGCATTAATTGCAATTAGTACATACACGACGACTCGTCGTTTTATCGCAAGCGTATATACATGTACGGTTGAGACATTATCGATAAGAAAGAAAGTATTAACAACAAGCATGATCAGTAAGTCTTGTATGGAAAAAAGTGACATGTATTTTTGACACGTGCTCGTAAGGTGGCGAAAATCTAAAGATTTTCGTCGTTAATTTGGTTTCAATTTAATCTTATTTAAATATTTCGTATAAAAATTTTATGACTAATACTGTCAAAATAACGCATAATTGTTATACTGTGTAAAATACTTTTTCTGGCAATCATATGAGACGTTGTCTTACAAATATTTGCCTACTCTCTCGTATATTCAATTTTCTAGAATATAAATATTTTTCTCAAATTCTTTTTTTTTATTTCTCTTGTAAAATATATTAACGCCAGCAAAAATAGCAGTGTGAGAATAGTGAAATGTTTTAGTTTTCGGAATATTGCATGACGTGATCATGTTAGTGTGTAAACACAGGATATTAAATTATCTGAAAATATTTGCAATTTTGAAGTAAAAGATTCTATATTCAAATAGTTATTTAAAGGTATATAAATATTTTTTATATAGAATGTGTTTTCTATAAAAGAATATCAATTTTGTAGATTTTCAGAAGTTTAATGTATATATATATATACATATATACATATATACATATATGTCACATTTTGTATAACAATTTCCATAATATATATATATATATATATATAACGTTATAGAAATTGTTATTTTAAATATAAAGGATATTAAAATTTGAGAATTCATGTGGAGAAATTTGACGGAGAGGGACTTCAATTATTAAACACTATAATTTCCTGTTGAAAGTGGCGGAGCGAAAAATACGCTCCATATTTCGCTTTACCGCCTCGGCGCGTATTCCGCATTAACTCGCGGACATGAGCACGCATAATTCTCTCAAAATGTGGCGCATACAAGTTGTCCTCGCTCTCGTGACGGTAGAGAAAAGGTCAGGAAGGAAGTTGATAATTTTACGCGAATGAAAATCTACGAGACAGTTTTGCTCGCGCTGGTGGCTGATTTATACGTATTAAGAAATTACAAATTTAAAATTGCGTACAAGGCGAGCAAGCAATTTCGTCCGGTAATGTGTTGTAAAATTATCGAAGACATTTGTCACGAGCGTGCCGGCCGATTGCATCGACATCGTTTTGCCATCGTAAAGATATACGAAATGTGGAAGAACGCGCGCGTGTGAAGTTTCTCGAAGTTCACTCACGAAACCGATATAATACATAAATATCGCGCAATTCTCGCTATATGGCTTCAATGTTAATCAGGGCGCGCTAAGAAATCAATTTGTCGACCTGAATCGCATTCATTGCCTCGTTTAATAAACTAATCGGCGCAATAAATAATATTCGATTTCTCGGTGCTCGTTGGAGCGAGGGCCATCATCTCACAAAGAAACGCGTCGCATCGACCGTCGTTGTCAGGAGAGTTAAATTCTAGAGAGAATATTATTTCCAAGATCCCCTCTTTCTCGCGCGTTGATGCCGCGACGCTCGGGACTCCATTAAGTACGCGCGGACCGATTGTTCCTTTCGGTCGAGTGAAAAATTCCCTCGCCTCTCCTAGGCGCTCCTCTTTTAAAAAGAGGAGAGGAATTTTTCCTTAAAACGAGGCAATCTTCGCGATCCGCCGTAAAATTACACCAAGGTTTCGCGACGAACATTTTGCTCCGCATCCAGACGAGATCTCTCGCTTCCTGCAGCCTATAGTCACCGCATTACAGCTTATCGTACTTTTGTTAACCCTCTGGCATAGTCGAGGGCAAAGAGGGGGAGTAAATGCCGGCGGGCAATCGGCAGTGGAAGATATATATAGATATATATATATATATATATATACATACATATGTTCGATGTATAAGTTTTTTAACGGTACTTCGTAGGCTAGATTCCATCGTAAACAACGCTCAGCTATTCTGAGGTGGTCAACCGGCAAAAAGTAGAGATAAGTCCTAGAAATGGAAAGCCTTAAAACTAGTAGAGATAGGTCTTTATGGCGATGCCATAAAATCATTGGCGTGTGTTACCTGCCGTTGCAAAATTGCGTACAGACCTTTGAAAATGAAATTCAACCGACAAGAAACTGTCCCGAGTTTAATTTCCTCGAAAAACATCTAATAAATGCCGACGGTGAATCGTTTGATCAACGCGACGTAGTTCTCTTCTCACGCGTGCTAAAGAAAATATTCTAGAAGAAAAAATGAAAACTTGTGACGAAAAAAGAACATGTGTTATAACTGGCGATCGAAAAAAAAATGGAAAAGAATTCGGAAACTATTGCCGAGGTAAAGTCAACATAGACTATAAACCATGAATAAAATCTTTGATTAAAAATAATATGTGGAAAGTCATCGATATAAAGATGCTTGAAACACGATGAATATTTAAGAAAAAGTTCACTGACATAAAATAATTTTTTTTTTAAATCAAACTAGTTATTCAGAGATTTAAGCAAATAAAAACATTATCATAAAAGATGTAATTTCATTAGATATATATATATTGTTCGATCGATAAAGCGGCATGGTCTACATATATATGCACAACAAGCCGTCGTCTTCTTCTTCGTAATAAAGCGTTCCATGTGTAAAAGCAAGTCATTCTTTTTAGGAAATCATAAGTCTCTGATCCTGAACGCGACGTGATGGGAGAAGGCAGAGAAGGGAAAATAAATATTTTTACATTGGCTTATCATCTTTATTACTCTTTTTTCCCCCTTTTTTTTTTGCACGGTGTATATCTTTTTTACTTTTTTGTTACTCTCACTTTTTTTTACATATATTATTTCCTGTCTAGAAAAAAGAGATGAGGGTATTTGTTACAAACATGGACAAAAATTCAGTATTAACTTACGAATGTCCGTGTCATATGTTGTAACGTAAATATGTTACGTTGCTGTAAATTGAAATAGCAAATATCAATATTCCAGAACCGCAGGATATCTTTCTAACGGCAGTTGCTAGTAAAATAAAAAAATTGTGGTCGTTATATATAATAGTTTGACACTCTGCTTGTTATTGAACTATTTCAACATTTCGACTGTTAAATAATTTTGGCAAATATTTAAAGGACGAAAACATAGTCTCCAATTAACTCCTATAGACGTTATATCAATAAAAATTTAACTTGTGACGTCAAGATGGCGTGAAGCGTTAAAATTTCAAAAGTTGTTAACAATTATCTACATGTTTTAACTAATAAAATATATACATATATATATGTGTATATAATCTCGTAAATTTTTCGAAATCTTCCTTGAAATCCAAGGTTTTGAGTCTACTTTTCTGATTTTCTGATTTTTATATTTTATTTTAAAGTCTGTTTCGATATTCGAGTCTTAAATATCCTCTTAATGTGGCTATATCAACGATATCAATTGTTGTTTTTCTTTTATGTATTTGATAAATTATATCAATTTTTATTTTTATGATTTCGTTCATTCCTTATTTTATTTCTTTTCAAAATCCTAGCTGATTTCCTTCTCAGTCGCTAGTAATTTCCGTTTCTGCTATTCGTTGAGTTCTTATACTTTGGCTTCATACAGTCTACAATGCTCTTTAGAATAGTGTATTATATGTATAATATTATATAAGAGAGATGTTTTCTATTATTAGTTACATTTATTGATCAAAGAATCGAGTATATATGTGTATGAAAATTTTTTAATATGTAAAAATGCGAAATATATATGTCATATATGGTTTAAACATTAAATATATCCGAAAGATATATATCGCATGCGTTAAAATAATTTACTTTAATCATAATATTTCAGATAAAATTCGCATTCGTTTAAATTGATATATAAAATTCGTTTTTTTTTTTTAATTATTTAAATTAACAATAAGATAAGAGATTATAAAATTCTATGAAATTAAAATATTACTATCTGAATAATCAGACATTGAAATTGCCATTATCCGAAATGTATATTTGAATATTTCGACAGATTCCAGTCGAAATCCTTCAACCGTAATTTAATTTACAATTCTGCAAAGAGAATGCGCAATATAATATCGATTAGTAGATTCAATTATGCATTAATACGACCGAAGGGCTTTCGTGACCGAACGATTCCGGCTGCTTTCTTACTCCCCAGCGTGTCGTCACGCTCGCGAAGCACAGCAGCTCGCAGCTCGCAGCTCGCGCTCCATTAAGTCAGAATAAATGCGCCAAGCGAATACACGCCAGGCGGGCAAGCGGGTAAGCTGGCAAAATTGGGTCGCGCACGGCAACAGGTGAACAGATATTGATATTACAATTCGTAAACTCTCTCTCTGTGTCAGAGAAAGAGAGAGATTTATATTGCTGCGCACGTTTCATCTCGCGGAAATGAGAGAGAGAGAGAGAGAGAGAGAGAGAGAGAGAGAGAGAGAAGAGGAGATGCGCGGCTACATCGTGTCGGGGTTCGAGATACCGGAGCCGATACTCTCCTAAATCCCGGGCTGTTTGTTGCCGGCCGTTGTTGCTCGACACGCCCGTTCGCCTATGTTGTTGCTTCACTGACAGCCGGGTGTGTCTCCCCGAACTGTCTTCGACAACGACCCCGCGAGTTAACTAGACGCAACCACTTGTTGTCGCCCCCTCCTCCCTTCGTTTTCCGTCACCTTCCCCTCTCGCCACGCTCCCGAGGACGGTCAGGACTAATTCGGGGGCTCGGCGGATTCCAACTTCTGTTGTGCGAAGAACGAGACGGCTCGCGAAATCAGTTCTGGCGTGATGCTTTCAGCGGAGGGAGAAAGAACCATTTAAGTCGTAGAAGCTCGCTCTTCTCCATGCATTTTAAGAGATAGGCTTACTGCTCGCTATGTTGCACGTCAAGCTGCACCGGAATCGGAGGAACGGTGCACCGACCCTCGCGTCGTTTGAAATAATGTTTAGCGTCGCCGTAGGGATTTGTGGCTGTGAGCTTATGAGAAAAATGCCTTTTTTTCCTTTCCTCTCTGTTCTTTTTCTCGTCGAGAACTTGTCAGCCGCGTCAGCTGACCCCGAGAATGATTGTCATATTAAGGAATGAATTTCCTTTGTGGAAAGCGCTGAGTTTGCCATTTCTTAAAAATAATACGCCGACGAAAGGTGAGCCCGTTAGAAATGTCGCCATGTCGTTATTACACCATCCGTATTTCCGAACAACGTAGACGCGTCTTTTTTTCTATAAAATAGGGGACTAGCTATTATTTAAATTACACAAAAGAAATAAAGTATCGCGTTAATCTATTCCTCCGACAATTATGTAATTTTCGCGGTATAAACATTTTTAGATCTAGATTGTAAAAATGTTTGCAGCTTTGACTTATTCAAGTAGAGGAAGAAGTGGGGATAATTAGAAAACTCACGTGTGTCTTTGCGGTTTTTATTTTGTATGCACATTTTATCGTCTACACGCTATAGTATAAATATACATATGTATATACTATAACGTTAATTTTTATTTATATATTATAAAAATATAGTTCTCTCCTCTCTCTCTCTCTCTCTCTCTCTCTCTTTCTCTAAAGACAGAGAGAGACAAAATATTTTAAAAAATAAATTGTTGCAGAGCGTAAGAGGAGATTTTAGTCGCGCAATGCGTGAGGAAACGTTGACAACTTTTTAAATTTTATACTAGGATTTTTCATGTTTTTTCCACCTGTCGCGCTCGAGATGTAAAGACCTAAATAATACCGTGTTCTCAAAAATTTGCATTACACGCCAAGTGCGTAAAAAGCACCAAATCCTCTTCGCATCTACAGAAGTAATAAGCAACACGCGACCGAAAATGAACAGCACATAAATGCAAAATTTGCGAAAATTATAAATTACGTAGTCTTATGTTAAAATACTGACTTTTACAAAAATAAATAAATTATATCTCGCGACTTTTGTTTTATCTCACCATTTTAGAGCGAGATATCATAATAAACTGTTATGGACTGTCATCGATTTTCGATAACATACGAAACATTCCAGTATGGGAAATGTACACGATGATTGCTCGCTGGTGTGACACTTTTTTTTGCCGCACACCTTTATTGCTCGGTCATTTTTCTGTAGAGAGCCAACGCGTTGTAAGCGACAAAAGATACGAGACCTACAATCCAGATTCCAACCGCTGGAGCAGCGCCACAGCGATGTCCCTGAATGCATTTTTTGCGGGACCCTTGCAAATATAAAAAGGGTAGCAGGTCAGAAAATTGTTCTCTCTCTCTCTTTTCTCGTATCTGTGATCTCGCAGGCGGTAAAACATTCGCCCAAGTGAAATATCAACACGATGCTGCGCGTATAACTTTAACTTTATTTCGTTCCTTCTAGCATGAATGATACCTTTCGGTACTTTTTAGATTTGCTAATTGTAAGTACGATATTTTAGCTCAAAGTGACAGGCAATTGTACGATTAATTATATCAGAATGTTCTAACACAAAAAGAATGATTAAATTTTTAAATAATAAAATAGAATTTTATTTTAGAATTTACAATATTTTGTAGCATGAAGCCAGAAAAATTTATTGAAAGAAAAGCATGATTATGATTATTCAACTTACAATCAGTACCTACATCAGATTTATATAATATTTCGAATAGGAAATATTCATATTTCAAAATAAGCATATCATTCTATGTTATTAAACTTTGAGACAGCTTAAGATTCTTAAGAGTTCTTAAGTCTTAGGGAACCTTTTTTATGTTCCAGATTTGTATACAAAAATATTGTCTATTTATATTTCTTTCTAGTTCTTTTTTAGCAGATTCTTTTAAACTCGACTTATAAGTCTGTGAAAAAACTTTATATATTTTTTTTTTGCTTTTAGCAGATATTTATGTATATGTATATTGATATATTTTTCTAGCTCTTAGCAGATCCCTAAACAAGCTTTTAGCGGGTTTCTTTACTGCCATTCATTCACTTCTCTCAAAATATTCCGTCCAAGAACGTTGCCTTTTACAACCAGACTTAAGAAAAGGGATAATCACAGGAAATCCACTGTCAAGGTGTTAAAAATTCGTATTTTAAAGAACAAAATGCGGCACAAGAAAGAACAAGGAAAAAATTCACAAAATGCTCGCAGGGAATCAGCGAATCTAAGATCTAAAATGAATTGTCATAAAATAGTTTAAAATAAAAAATATATTACAAATATAAAAATTAAAACGAGCTTTTCGAAACTCGGTTATTGATTGATTCTATATCGATCAGTGCTACAAAAATTAAATATGTTGCGTGAAAATTAAAATTTTATGACGTTAAAGAAACTCTTTTTGCTTGTAATTATACATGTAAAATTTTCCAAAACCAACATTTTTTTGTTGTAAATATTCTCTCAACTATCTTAAAAAAATTTATCTAAATTCTAGAAAATTAGATATATGTGCAAGAGAATATAGGTAAATATTTTTGTTCATATATTTGTGAACCAACGTCTCGTACGATTGCAAAGAAAAATATGTTTGCGATTTAAAAAGGGACATATATGCTGTAAAATATATTTATACATTAGAGGCAATTTCTCATTTTGCGAATTCGGATCCATTTTAAGTGTCCTTTGTTTTTCCTCGCAAGCGGCGAGAGGCGTCTTCCTCGGATCGAGATGGATTTATTTGCATTCGTCGATATTATCGGAATTCGCGCAATCGGGTTTTCCCCTTGGTCTCACGTTTCGCTCGCTTCGTATTACATTTCTTCGCGAAGGAGAGAAGCTCCTTTTCCCCAAAGGGAAATCAATAATTCCGTATACCCTTGCTTCTCTCTCTCTCTCTCTCTCTCTCTCTCTCTCTCTCTCTCTCTCTCTCTCTCTCTCTCTCTCTTTCCCATGTTTACGCCTACGTTACACGCAAACGTGTATTCTCGGCTTTTGCAGATAGCGCCGAGTCATCCTGTTGCGAGTTCTGGAATGGAGCATGCCATCGGCTCTCCGCTGATCCATATTGTGGTCATTTCGCAAAAAAAAAAAAAAAAAAAAAAAAAAAAAATGGACTGATAATATGTCGGATAATCCATCTACTCGACTCTTTTATAACGAAGAATAGTTCTTGATAATAGGAAATCGATTTATCGCGTAACTCGAGATACCAGCTCGCACTTTTCGTCTATGGACAAATCGCGGTATTACAAATGTCTAGCTATTCTCCTCTTTTTCTCCTTCTTATTCTTTTAGTCGGCATATATACATATATATTTATGTACGTAAATGTATATGATTTTTACGGAAAATATTTTCCACAAACACCGGCAATCGGTTTCTTGTTTTTGAACGCGCACGAGAAGGAGAACAGCGCAGACGGTGAAATACTTTATACCGTATGATGTATTTGCAACGATCGAGTTTGGCCTGATTTAATGCAATATGTACTGGACGAGATTGCCATTTCGGTATTGTTTACTCGAGTCGAAATTTTGCTTCTACCTACAAACTCAATTTTCTTTACGTTTATGGATTCTAGAGGATTTCGATAGGTTTAATTTATATAGGGATTAAGTTCCTATTTTGTACGTCAAATAGACAATAATCGAACAGATTTTCATTAAGAGATTCAAAGGAAGATTTCGATAAAATTATAGATGAAATAGTTTCAAAAAAAGGTGATCTAACTGCTTAAAATGTCAAAGTGGATGCTAAATTAAACATTGAAATATAATATAAAAATTTCAATTTGAAATCTCGCAAAAAATCTGATTATTTTCTCAGTAACCGCTTAAATTTCGAGTAAACAAGTTATATTTGGCAAATAAGAATATCACAACATTAAATTGAAATGCTCTTTTTATTTGCAGCAGCATGGAAAATATTTTCATAATTAAAATTATCTCGACTACCATAGGGTATTTAAATCTCATTTTTCTGAGACTCTTGGAACTCTAAATACGCTGGTGTTATATTTGCAAGTTTCCTCGTCAAAAAGTTCCACAAGTAAATGCAATTAGCAGAAACGAGATGATCGTTTTCTCTGTCGGGATTATCGAGAGCTAATCAATTTCTCATTGAACAAAAGTACTGACGGGAATTTATCGAAGTCACGACGCTTCGTATTTGTTCTTGCGATCAAAGAACCCAAGACAAAGCTCGAAGCCGATTACTCGGGATTGCGTTTTGCTATCGCTATTTTCCCTTCTTGTCTTTAGAGCGATCGTGTTGCTCTCATCATTTAGTACCGGTACGTGCTTGAATAATCTTGGAAATAACTATGTTGAATTTCTAATCAGTGACATAAGCACTGTTTATTTTTTGTCTCTTGTGTTCGGGAAAATAGAAGAAAAGTGGAAGATTTTTATGTAATGGAATTCTCGAAAATATATCGCGTTATAGATTAGTCGCATTGAGCGTTGCTCTCAATCTTGCAAAACTGACAGGAGAAAAGGGAGCGGAAAGGGGGAAGATGCAGACGCATTATTGATTTTCCGAAGTTCATCTAACACGACATGAATAGAGTTAGGCGGACTTAAAGGGTTAATCTTTAGCAGTCAATTTAGAAGGTAGAGAGAGAGGAAGTTAGATAAAGTCCGGTGCTCTCTCGCCTGCCGTTGCTATTACACAGGTAACTTCAACTGACTAAGGCAGCAATAATCTAATTACATTCAATACCGTGCGTAATTATTGTCGCCAAATACGGTTAACATGATATAAGGCTTCTAGAAGTAACATATTCGGTGTTTTGTTATTATTTTCCTCTTGAATGTGTAAACTTTTTTTTTTTTTGTTTTACATCTGTCACGTATAAACATTTTCACGTTTATCACGTAGCTATGTTTATATTTCATTGTTGTATATTGCTAATCTTTTTAATAAAACTTTGATTTTAATTTATTATAAATAAAGCTTTTTATTTATTTTTTAAATAAAATATTTCGAAAAAGTTTCACTTTAAATTAAATAATAATTTAAATAAAAAATTTTTAAGTACATATTAAACAGAAAATAAAGAACAGTTTTTTTTAAAATGTAATTCTGTTCTCTTAATTAACGAAAAAGCTGTTGTCACTACAATTAACAAGAGCTTTTACATTTACATATTATACGTACACATCAGACAAAGATTTTTTAACGCGCTATTTGACATTCCGCTTGGAACCAGCACGGGTATATACCGTCATTGAATATACCGAATTGACGCGGGTACGTGTGAACGATGTGATTAAAGGGTTCCGGTTTCACCCCCGGAAAACTTATTGTTAGAACTACTTTAAATTTAAAATTGACTTTAACTAAATATAGCCCGAGAGAGAGAGAGAGAGAGAGAGAGAGAGAGAAAGTATAATACATGTACTCATGTCGCGTTTAAACCGGCAGTCGCTTTATATTATATCGTTTGCGAGAGAAGCGGGTCACGACGCACGACAAATACATAAAGCCTTACGTTGCAAAGCTTCTCGAAGAGCGACGTTAAATCGTGTTACACACTGAAACCTTATTTCTGTCTAACACACGAACGAACGAACGAGCGAGCGAACGAGCCAGTCAACCAACCACTTGGCGCGCCGCGAATCCGGAGCCTCGTCTCCGTCGTCGTGAAGCAACTGCGGGCAGGTCAGGCCAGGCCAGGCAGGCGCGACGCCCTTTCCTCGTACCCTTCAAGGCAGAGGATCGTAATTAGCTCGGGTGTAAACTCTGGCAGGGCGTCAGTTCGTCTCGCATCCGTCAGAGCTGCCTCGGTTGGGTGTTGCTGACGAAAACCTCGGAGCCGAGCAAATCGAGAGACGTTCGTAACAGGGAGAAAGCGAAACAGAGAGATAGAGAGAGAGAGAGAGAGAGAGAGAGAGAGAGAGAGAGAGAGAGAGAGAGAGAGAAAGGAGAGATGCACGTGATGTCGGTCGAAGGATAAAGACCGACAGCAGCAGCAGCTGCTGAAGAAAGATATGTCTAGGTCGGGTGGAAGCGACAGAGAAGAAGCAAAACCGCCAAAGAGCTCCAAGGGGTGCTCCCCGCGTATTGGGCCCGCAGGGGGAAAAGATAGAGGGAATAGAAAGGCGAGGAAGACGAGTAAAGTGATTGCGAAAAGGGGATCAGAGTATATGGGCGATTTAATAGACTGAGCGATGATGAATGACGTTGGATCGATATTACTCTTTCTTCGTCGTCATCGTCATTTTCTTTTTCTTCCTCTTCCTCTTCCTTCTACTTTACGCGGTCCGAGTATCTGTCTGATACTAAACCACGTGCTCGAGTATTCGTGGCATTTCGGTAGACCATGCACGATATACGGTTCCGCATACCGGACATTTTCGGCAGCGTATGCGCACACGCGCGGTCCCTTCTCTTCCTTTCTCGTCCCCCTTGTCTTATTGCGTTATTACGCGAATTTGTCTACGCGCGCGGGACATCGAGCGAGAATTCGTGGCAAGAGAGAGAGAGAGAGAGAGAGAGAAACTGCAAGTCGAGGACTTTTGGGAGCCGAACTCGTGGCGCGTACAAGTACGATTTGCGCGGATAACAATCGTCGTCGTCGTCGTCGTCGTCGTCGTCGTCGTCGTCGTCGTGCAATGGAATTCCTCCGGGATAAGAAATTGTCAGCGACGGTTGCTCGCGATAATTCCCGTCGCGCCGCTCCACGCTGCGGACGTCGCCGTTTTACCCTGCGCGAAGAAACGACCGAGATTTATGGGTGACGATGAACCCTAAAGTAAAGAGGGCGATCTGAAATTCACGCGGGTCAGCCGATCGATGGTCGATAGTGGCGAACCGCGCCCACGTTGGACATTTCGTGACATTGGCAGATCTATGGCTGGGGAATCCGCGCGAGCATTCGACTGGTTGAACATGACTCTCCGATGTCGGTTATTTTGGTCTCGGGTTTCCGCAAATATTTGAGCGCACGAGAAAATTTGTCTTTGCTTTTTACTCCCATTAGTGCTACCTTGATATATTATGGATTGATGTTGTTTTGCGAAAACGTTTCTCGATTTCTCTTGCGAATATCATAGCTTGCTTGTTCCTTCTCTACCGCACCCCGAGGACGGGGGCTGGAAGGTAAACTTGTTTATCCGCAAAGGTGTTTGAATTGATGGAGGAACCGGGAGTTTAATTTGCTAGAAGACGGGATATAATAACCAAAGTCTGGAGCGCTGAAAAAATATTTGTCTCCGTCGTGACGGTGCGCCAAGTGCATTCGCAGTCGCAATTGCTCGTCGAATTGCGACCCGAAGCCAGGGAGAGAGGGAAAGAGAAAGAGGTATCGTTGCTGAAGTTGCGCCGCCCTGGGACACTCTCGAAAGGGGTATATGACCCGGGGCAGCACGACGGGCAATATAAAGTTACTCGAAATTACATCTGCATATTATTTCAATTTTGTAGATTGTTTAACCCCAGGTAACGCCGGATACGAGGAACTCTCGTGAAAGTTTTCTTAGGATAATCTCTTAGGTGACCCCCGCCGGGCTTTCTCACTATCTTTCTTTCTTACTCACTCTTCTCTCTCTCTCTCTCTTTCCGCCAGTTCGTAATTCGCCGCGTCTCATTGGCTGTCGGAAGAAATTTGTTGGCCCCGCTGTCTAAAATTAATTTACCTGCTGCCGCGGCAAAATAGACGAAAGCCAACGAGCCGCGAAGCGAATAAATAAGTGCCGGCGTCGACTGCCGTCGATGCAACAACCGCCAACCGCCGCGAGCGTGGCAAAGAAAAAGGATGAGCGCGAGGAAAAATGCACGTCACTCGGCCGGGAGCCGGCAGTCGGGAGTTTTCCGCGATAAACAGCACTGAAAAACAAGTCGATCGGCGTAAATCGTGAAAACTTTATATTAGGTATTTTGAATCGCCGAAAAAACCGAGCTCCACGAGTTTTCCCGCCACCGTCGCCGTGATAGACTCCCGGATGCATTGGCGCGTGATAAATCGATCCCATGAAACCTACCGTTCGCGAACAGAAGAGGAAAGAACCTCAAAGCGACGCATCCGTCCTGCACGACTCGGATAAATTCTAATCGAACGAAACGCTATAAAAAAAGAAAATAGCAACTGACTCGTCACCTTTTTATTAAACTTTTTATTCCTGCATGTATCTGAACTAATATAAATTTTAATAATATTTCGTCATTATATATTTAATTTGTTTCATTTCATTAAAAACCTAACTCTATAATTATCAAGAAAATTGAGATGGAATCGCATATGGAATATTATAAATATTGTGAATACAGTATTATGTAGATAAAATTATCAAATTATAGGATGTTTAGATGTTCTAATATACATCAATTAGTTCGGGATTATAAAATAAAAAATAATTTGATGTTTATCAGTGCACGATACAAATTAGCACAGAGTTGATTTATATTTTATCTGTACAATAAAAATATTAGCTACATTTTACATAAAGCATTGATCATATATAATATATTAATGATTTTTATGCTTAATATACACACATATATATATATATATATATATATATATATATATATATATATATATATATTATAATTATATGTATATATGTATTAATATACATATATAATTAGTATACATATATGTATGCTATCTGTGATATATACACAATGTATATTAATATTTCAAATAATAATTATTGCTCTCATAATTAAATTTTCTATTTGTTCTTAAGATATATTTAACAAAAAGATTGTGTAATTTATAGAAAAAAAATTTTAGATGTAAATATTTATAAAAAATACGATAACATTTTAATTTTTTATGCAGACAATCTTTCAATTATTATAAACCTATATATATATATATATATATTATACGTCAAGTGTGAACATATAAATATTAATTAAAATAAAAAGAAAAATATTTTTATGTGAGCTATTTTTTTCTTACTGAATTGTATTAATTTAAAATAATAATTAATTTGTATATTGATTAATATACAAATCTATTTACAATGTCTTTTTAGCTAATTTTAAATTAAAGATTAAAAAAAAAAAAAGATATTTTCGATATGTCTATATTATAAATATTGTTACAGATTTTCTGCAATCAACTAAGATAATTATTTCTTTTATCATATGCGCGATTAAGTATTAAAATATTATTTGAACAAATTTGTACCTATTCTATTTATTTCAAGTAACAAAAAAACGAAATCTGGGGATTTCTATGTTATACAAAGTATTTATAATCATCTACAATAAATTCAAAGAAAGAAAAATTTGTAAAAAGATGTCCCCGAAACATATCCTTGAAAAATAAAACATGTGATTGCAACGATATTGGAGAAAAGAAACGTGACAATTAGGCATTAAATAATAATGATCAACCTGTGATTTCGTCAATTCTGAAAGTATGGCAGAAAAAGGAAGAGAGAGAAAGAAAATTGTGAAATCACGTAACGCATTTTACGATCGACATCGAAGACAGAATGAACAGGGATTTGAACGTCGCGAGAATGAAACGTCTTGTTGAAAAATGTAAGCAGGGCTGCTGGATTGAGTCGGGAGTCGTGAGTCGGGAGTCGGGAGCAGGTCGCACAGCGGGACCTATAATTTAACTTTTATCGGGCCGATACGAAATATTTCAGCATCGACTGCAACGGTCGTTAGCGATTCGTTTCCTCTTAAAGGATCCAATAGTCCCGTTGCTCGCGATTCGAACAGACGAGGATTGTAGAGTAAGTACGTTAAATTTCTCGAGGTTGAGTGCAATTTCGTGCGCCGCGGTGGATCGATAAATCACAGCCGGCCAATCGGCGTTACGAGACAAGTTTTGTGTTTCATTTCAATTTTCTTTCTACGACGATAGTAAAGCAAACGGCTAAGCTCAAGCTCGGTATTACATGTTGATTATTGTGCTTATTCTGACATTACACGTGGAATTAATCGCAGAATTGTAACAATTGTAACACCCAACATCTGTGTTCATTTCGCATCCGGCGCGTATGTACCGGTACATAACTTCGTATATTTATCAACATGGAGTAGTTGACAGCTAAAGTTGAACAGAGTTATGTTTTCTATTATTTCCCATAGTTATGTGCAATCTGTTGCAAGTTATCTGTCAAGGTGTTTCATTCTACGATATTCGACAACAAGACACTATTACATCAGTCGACGGTGTTATTACATGAAATATTTATGGAACTAATGAAAAAATCATTCATTATCATTTATTATAAATAAGAGATCGTGTGAAATTAGTTAATATATAATTAACGAATCCATATTCTCAGGTGAATTTTATATTAACAGCTTAAATCTTAGATTTGATTATATCTAAAATTAAAAAGCGACGAAATGTCGTCTAAAAATTCAAATACTGTAACATCATTGAAATTTTCTGAAACGTATTATATATTATGTTCTATAATAATAATGTTACCTGTCTAATTTTTTTCAATCTGACACAAAGTAAATCTTGGAATTTAAGAATGTCACGTGTATGAATACAAAAGACTGACATTTTCAAACATTATGATGAACGTTACTATCCTTACAAATCACTTGACACTTGATTTGTGTTTTCTTTTCTTTTCTTTTCGTTTTTATACCTATCTTGTCCCCAGAATATTAAATTAATCTTTCTTTCTCCTTTCCTTTCTCTTTTCTTCTTTACCTCTATCTTCGTCACCCTCTTTTCTTGCATACCAAGCGCGCAATAATATCGAACGATGCCAATCCATTTTTAATCGGACATCAGTCCCGACCGCGGCGGGAGTGAAACCAGAAAATGAAATATTTAGAGAGAAGCTGTACATCTCACGTCAGCTTATAATACATATACGAATATGCCGGATGGGTCATGCGATATAGATATCATTAACCGAGCGTATTACGAATGTCACGGACTTTAACGGCGCGTATCGGAATAGGAATTAATTATTTCAGGGTAATGAAGTGTCAAGGGAAAGACGTGGGTAGAAGGTGGGAGGTGACATTGTTTAACGAAATTATTCGAGGCTATTTCATAAGTGGAGCTCTATCAAAATGTCACGAATCAAGAGATATTTCTAATTGTCGCCGTCGCGATATAATAGATAATAGATTATCCGAATAAACGTTATATTGCATATGTACATATATATATATATATATATATCGTTTTAGTTCTCGCCATAGATCTATACTTATACGCGAAACCGCGTAATAGCAAGTTGGCTTTAATTATGGATTTTGTCTGTGAACTTACCTTGTCGTACTCGTCGTTTGACCTTCCTCGGTCCTTGCTGAATCGTATTTGGAGAAATATGATACGACGTACGGAGCGGTTCTGCTCATCTTCCTTCTCGTACGAGTGTCTCTGCAAAAATGACGACAAGGTGACCGTGCGTAAACACCAAGCCGAGCGCCGAGCTCCGACTTATATGACGTATAGCTTTACGTCACTATTGTTTTGACACACTATTAACAAACCGAACAAATATTGACGCGACATACTACGGTTCGATGTACGCTTATAATATTGAGTTCTAATGATTTTTTTATTAACATCGGACTGTCGCGTAAAGTGCCGTGCGGCTGTCATCGTATTCTGTTGGTTAGTGCGTACGCGATCATAATTAACTATCTTTCCGCGAGGGAATTGTGAATGTTGAATATGAATGCCATGAACCCATAAAGATAAACAATAGAGAAAGAGAGATCCAGAAAGAGGACAACGAGCATCCGTAGACTGAGCAATTTATAACTTATTTCATTTATTATTTTCCACTTGTAAAATTAATTGCGCGCTTATTTTCGAGGTAGTGATTAATTTTTAATTATTTGTAATACAACGCATTAACATAATATATTATAAAATATTATAAAATATTCTAAATTTAATTTTTCGAGATATTTAAAATATTTATGATGAAAACACACACACACACACACATACACATACATATATATATCTCGGTTTGTTAATAGTGTGTCAAAACAATAGTGACGACGTAGAGCTATACGTCATGTAAGTCGGAGCTCGGCGCTCGGCGCTCGGCTTGGTGTTTACGCACGGTCACCTTGTCGTCAGTTTTGCAGAGACACTCGTACGAGAAGGAAGATAAGCAGAACCGCTCCGTACGTCGTATCATATTTCTCCAAATACGATTCAGCAAGGACCGAGGAAGGTCAAACGACGACTACGACAATATATATATTATACGGCTTAACGTGCAAGCCATAAAAAATGCGGGACGTTGGAAGATTAAAAGAGGTAGAGAGCACTTGACAAGGTTGTATTCAATTTAGTAAGGCAGGTTCTTGATTTTGATATATCGTTTGCTTCGAAACATGTGTTCACATCGTACATCTGCTTGATAATCTCGCTTGCGTGCTCGATAATCGTAGACGCTGCTTCTCTCGAGACACGCACTTCCTCGTCCCTGTACAAACGAACGAACGAACGCGCCGACACCCCGTAAATCGGCTCGTGCAATATAGGAAGCTACTTAACCCACCACCACTTGGCAAGCGTTTATTATCCGGCCGCATAATGATATGGTACTTACATTGCGTGCGACGCAACTAACGGCAGCTTGCGACCGTCGCTTCTATGGCCCTTTCAATAGACACGAATCGGCTGGATTGCGGAACAGAGGGAGGGAACGAGAGAGATCCATGGGGTACACAGAGACCATATCCCTTTTGTCCCTCGACGTCTTTGCGAACCGACGACATGTCAAGCGATCTCTCTGTCCCCACCGTTCTCTCAGAATATAAACAAAGAGCCGGCTACGCGGAGAGAAGCTGAAGAGAAGCAAGTACAATGTCCCTCCTCCAATCTACCATCCCTCCTTCTGCTCGCGATTTACGGCGTTTCTTATTCTACGCGATCCACCACCGTATCGAGCTACCATCGTCTTCCTCCATCTCCGGGAATTTCGCTTTTCTCCAACCCGTACTTTCAACCTTCCCGTCCCTTCCGCGTTCTCCGTCTTTCTTCTTCCTTCTCCGCCTCCGTCTCCGTCTTTCTCGCCCCTTTTGGGCAGCTTCTTTGCATTGTCAGAACGAGAGCCTTCGGCGAGATCTTAATTCCTCTTTGCCAGCTCCATTCCCGGACTTCTCGAGCGTGAAATCGGCGCCGCGTCGCGCCCAGCCCGCGTTTCTCATCGAGAAGCCCGCGACAATTCGTAAGAATAAGAGCGTGTCCCATTATCGGATCAAGATATTATCATAATTGCCCGGGGCTCTGGTCGCTTTCAGAGTAGCGAACGTAAAGGACCGCCGAGGGCTTAAAATTAAAGCAAATACGAATTTAAGATTGTGAGATAACGACTGCCCGCACTCGCGCGCTTTATTGTGATTGGCTAAATCGCAAAAATATAAGTCGGAGCATAATGCCGGCGATGCGGATGCATTACGACAGCGTTTCGTGTGAACGAGACAATAAAAGCCTAAAATATTCTTTGAGATACCGACGTTTTTTTTTTTAATTCTATCGAGAGAGAATAGATAATTTTGAATTGAATATTTTAAAATTTTTTAAATATACAAACGTAATAGATATCCAATAAAGTTTCTAATAATTTTGTTTCCTTAATACATTTATTATGACAAAAATTCATATAATAGGTATAACATTAAAACTTACAGACTGTATATAGTGGTAGTAGAACGGGGAGGGTGACAACCTCGTCGTCTCGATAAAGCTCAATACGCGATATTAATAATATAGCACAGTTAAGCTTCCCGTTAATCGTACCCGTTGAATTTCTGCAAAAATAAGGTACTCATAATACCCTTAGATCTTAGTTTCGTAAGAGTCTTAGCTAAGAAGATTTTGTGGAAAAAAAAAAAAACAAAAAAAACGGGTAGTAAGTAATAAAGATAACAGGTTTCTTGCGGTGTGCCATCGAGCAACATCGAATGAAATACGACGGTCGGAGAAACTAGTGGTACAGTTGGAAGTCTAAAACATTTTTGCGGTGGGGAACCAAGAGCCTCTCCCCTATTCGCGCACGTTCTCTCTCTCCTGTGGCTATCCATGACTCTTGGCTCGGGATGAGGGAATTGCTAGCACGGACGTGCACGGAAGTTTAGCGTGATCTATTGGCTGAGTTTTCGTAGCGCTGAAGCGCCGACGGAATTTAACGAGCCACTCGGAATGAATATTTTGTTCTCGTACGGGAGTAATGCACGGCCGCGTTTGGCTCTCTCTCTCTCTCTCTCTCTCTCTTCCTCTCCTCCTTTCGAATTTGTTGCCGGGTAATGAAATTGATCTCAATGATCCGCGACCGGCGTCACGGTCGTATAAATAATCGAAAAGAGCAAACGGTCTGTAATAAATCGTGCCGCGATTTTAGAAAATGACGTTCGCGTCTTTCCCAGAGATGGAATGTTCCATTTCTCCCGCATCGTTTCACATTAGTGACATATTTGTGATTCACAGCTCGGCATTTTTCCTTGGGCGTTAAGCTTATATCATGTTATACGAGACCGAAATGATTAAGTAACCTTAGCAGCGTGCACCGCGGATTATCGCGCGCGTATCAAATTAAGTTTTCATATCGCGCCGGCGAGCCTTTACGAGTAATATCCCCGTGATTACGACCGGGGATGGCGGTGTCGAAATTGAGATATGTCTTAATTTGCACACCCGAAGCCGTCGAATGGAATAATCCTCAAAAAGCACGCTCTCGTATAATCCTTATGAGTTTCGTAGCAAACGTGATCGTCCCTTTCATATCGTCAAGCATAAATACATATTTTGCATGGCCGCACGATACACATAAACACACACACACACACACACACATATATATATGTATATATAAGATGTGTAACGTTATTTCGGATTAATCGTAATCCTTATCGAACCTGGCCGAAATTCGACCAGACCGAATTTAATTATTTACTCTCAGCCGCCAAGCCGTAATGGCGGCGATGCAGACTCCGGAACCCGTGGATCTTTGTTTAATGAATTACCCATCTCGACGTGGCATTAGATTAAATCCGAAGCAAAGTCGATGGACGCGCCGGGATGGCTGGGGTAAATTGATACAAACGACACGCTGCCCACGCTCTTTCCCCATCTTCTCCACACAGCTTTTCTCACCCTTCTTTTGCCCGACCACCTCCGGCTCACCGTGATTGGAGAAAGGTGAAGGCGCTGGAAGTTATTTCACCGTCGTATCTCGCCGATCAAAATGCTGAGAGGTGCGGGAATTAATCTCGAAAGTACCTCTATTCCGTCAAACGTCACCCGCCCCGCCGACACGTCTCTGATAAGTGTGCGTTCTTGCAAATTGAAATTGAAGATCGGCAGGTATGCCCGAGCTCTCGTTCTTTTTTCTTTCTTTTTCTCTCTCTCTCTCTCTCTCTCTCTCTCTCTCTCTCTCTCTCTCTCTCGAGAAACCGGTTAAATAACGTGTTATAAATAAAATATCCCGATAACGTGCTGGGAAGATTGTAATACGAGCAAACAGTATGCAAATTTACAATCACGGATTATAGATCGTTAAGAACGCTTGATGTGAAATAAATCATGTAGTTTCTTAATAATGTATTTAGAAAAGAAAGTTTATCATATCGCATCGATTTTAATTGTTTTGAAACATTTTATACGTGATATATATATATATATAGAAACCCGACCTGGATATAAAAATAATGGACGAGAATTATGTTATATATATAGCACAATTCTCGTCTATTATTTCTAGATAAAGTAAAAATAATTTTTAAAAATACTTTAACAGTTACCGATACGCGCTGCGCAATAGATCAATGTCGTAATCTATAAAATATATTCAAATTATAAATAAAATGTCCAAAATAATTTATATTTATTGCGAAGAAAAACGAAAATTAATAGGTAAAAAATAAATAATAAATGAAATAAGTTATATATTGCTCAAGTCACGGTTCTAACCGAGTCTTTTTTTCTTGTTCATCTTTTATTGTCATTTCATGGCACGCATATGATATTCACTCGCGAGACCTCGGTTAATTACAATCACTATATATATATATATTAATCAGCAGAATACGACGATCGCACGTATACTTTGTACGGTACTCTTGACGTTAATCACATGCGACGCGCATATTTTATTATATTAAAAAAACAAATGCGAAAACTGTGATCCGTGATTGGTACTCGAAAATTACGTTCGTCGTGAATATGTTCTGCCATCATTTTCATCTCTAGAATTTATAAAGCGACTCTCCTCCCTCAACATTCTTTCCTTCTTCGAGCGATCGATACTTGCGGAAGAAGGAAAGTGACTTTTGCGCGAGGCATACGACATGGAAGCGAACGACCCTTCTAATTTCGTGTGCTTGATCATTATGTTTTTATCATTGCAATTAGCGTCACGGAATTTTATTACACGTCGTCGCCGTCGCTCTTCGAGCAAACTTGTACTTACCCGCGAGCTTCTTCTGTATTTTCATCTCACAGAAATCTTTGACACTCCCGACAACTTGCAGAACTGTACTTTCGTCGTTTTCAGAATTTTCTCTTCTTTTTTTTTCTTACTTTCTAAATGCTGTTTCGCAACCGCGACAAATCGAAGTCAGCAGGTGACGATTCAGCAGCGAGCACAAAGAAGAAGTTTCTCTCGTACCTTCGCGCGGTTTACTCGCAGTCTAGACGTATTCCAGATATTGTATGCAAAGCTGTCGATGTCTATCGGAAGCTTTCTTCGAAACTGAAATTCGAAAAGTTGCGTATCGTCACAAGAGAAGCGCGCTCTTAAAGAACGAGAAAAACACAAGAAATGTCTGCATAAAAAAATCGCAACGTAACGAGGTGTCGTACAAATGTAAAAAAAAAAAAAAAAAAAAAAAAGTTTTCTCCGCACGTACGTCGATAAAGCGGAGCGGATCATTAAATTGAAACGTCCATATGTCCGTATTATTTTCAGCGCTGTCGCATTGAATTTAAGACCCCAATTCTGTCAGTTTGCTCAAAAATAAAGATATGAACGTTTCTCGATAAAACGATCCGCGAGCGCTATTTCAGCAATTACTACCCCTCCTCTTTTTTTTATTAATAAGCTTAACCCTACTCGTCTTTCACTCGCCATAATCCGACCTCGATATAGAGTTTCACAGGCAACGAGCATACAGTTACAAATTCACACTCCCTCCCATCTAAATATTATTCGCGCTAATTGGCTCGAATTTCTCGCGGATCGCTTCTAATTACGCGATAAATGATTCCGCGGAGCTTCCGGTGCAGCCGGAGACCTCTGTGCCACGGTGATCGCAATCGATTTTACCGATACAACGACGACGACGACGATGACAACGACGACGATGACAACGACGACAACGTCGATGTTACGGTATGGGCTGTGCTAATTTCGATACAATGGCCCATCGGGGGAAGCTTTGTTCCGTCGAAAGATAGAGAAAAAGAAAAGAGAATGAAAGCAGCAACATCGGCGGTCGGCGGAACCTCGGTGTATTTTCGCCGCGCAGACTAATGAGCGACGTGTCGCCCAGATAACGCGGTAGAGCGACTAATCTAATATCGAAGCGAAATTACGCATAAAGGATGCAAATCCCGGCGGTCCCCTTTTCTCCGTTCCCCTCCGGAGAGACGAGCGAGCCCGTCCTTTCTCTCTCTCTCTCTCTCTCTCTCTCTCTCTCTCGCTCTCTCGCTCTCTCGTCCTTCGGCGCGCGTCCTAATAAACTCCTTTCATTAGAGCCGCCCCGCCGTGCTGCAGCACGCCGAATGAACAAACTGTGCAGTCGTAACACCGGCTTGGCGACAGCTGCGGGACGAAGCACGAAGCACCCGCTGTAGTCTCGGCCTCGCGGTTTTCTCTCCCTTCTTCCTCGTCTTTCTTTCCCCTCTTTCCTTCTCTCTTTCTCTCCCCTTTCGCCACGACCCCGCATTTGCGTTCGGGCACGTTTCCCTTTCTCGCAGCCAGCGCGAGGATCATCGTTCTTCTCTCTTTTTCTATCTCTCTTTCGAGTTTAGTTCTTTTCGTCGTCGAGCCATGCTACTACGAGAGAACCTGCGCTCATCTCTCGCTTCCTCTCGCTTTCTCCGTCTCTATCTCACTTCAATGGTCCCTCTTCGTTCTCGTTTCTTTTCCCCCGTGATCCTTATTACGCTCGCGAGTCGCAGTCGCGGCGAGCCGGAGCGCGCACGGAATTTCTTCGGTGCCGGCGACCGAGCAAATATCAAATAAATGAGACGGCTGCGTGAAACCTCGACGTTTTAATTACTGGTGTTTAGTCGCGGCACCGGAGTCAAGAGCCACGGCCCCGGCTCGTCTCGCTCGCCTCGCAATGTAAAGTGCTCTCTTTTTCTCTCTCTCTCTCTCTCTCTGTCTCCTTCCTTCTTTCTTTTTCTCTCTGTCTTTTCGCGTGTCTCTCACTTTGCCTCTGATACTCGCCACTGACATTACCGCGGCGTTCTCTTTACCTTTTTCCCTGGATTCCGTTGTAATGCCAATCTCACACCGCACCTCCGCTCTCGTCGGGAGAAAACGTTGACTTTCGGAGACGAGCGTGTTTTTATTGCACGCGCGGTTCATTATATCCGTCGCGGAAAACTGGTTCGTCGGAATGCACGCGAGGCGCCGATGGAGCTTCCGTGTATGTGTATGTATACGATGTGTACAAATGTACGTATATATTAACACCGCGATTATATGTATATACGAATACACGTTTTGCTGGGAATGGTTTAATTGCGAGCCCTGTGAATTTTGTACGCGTGTCTCTCGCGAGGTACTCTATATCATTTCATAAATAAAAAAGAGATCATTTTGAAAAATAGGACAGACGCAAATAAATCGTACGCGCGCGCGTTATTTTCATCGAGATATTATTTTTCATGCTTTGGTAATATTTTAGCGATAGGATCATGAAGGACAAAAAATGTAGATTGCGTGAAAACTCGAATGTTTCTACGTATTTAGTTATAAATTTCATTGCGATTTTAGAGATCAATTTCTTCTTATTAAAATTAAATCGTATATTTGTTTTATATCTCTGGACATTTTCAATTTTTAACACATTATAAGGATATTCCATTTTACAGTGTCTTATCATATATTAATGTGATTCGTTATTAAATAATTTACTCATTACTGCAAAACTTTATCAAAGAGAGATACCATTTTTCTTATATTTATTTTCTCATTTTAAATATTTGGATAATTATATAACAAATTAAAATTCTTTTTTTTTTTGTGATAAAATCTGTAAATCAATTAAAGAATAATTTTTATCTTATTACAGTCTTTTGTGTTAAAATCGATAATGTAAGTCGCAAATAGAAAGAAGGCCAGTAATAGAATAATAATAATAATAATATTGTGGGAACAATCTCTACCGTAAATCCATATATCTTTTTTCGGCTATTGACGCGTCACGGCGCTGTAAATCCGCACAATTTGTGGCGGCCGACTTTTACGCTGCATTGGTCCCGTGGACATCGGTCATCAGGGAACGACGTGGTTTCTCATCGAAGCCAGACGATCACGCGATATTTCGGCATTTTGATAAACGATAATCACATATTTCAGCGAACGGAATTTTTTTTTTTCGATGGGTTAGGTTTTCCAGCACGAAATTCGCGGTTAAACTCATGAAGAAGAAAACAAAACATGCCATCATATAAATGCACGATAAGAACTAGAGATAACTAGAGATTGTAGTTCTTATGTTTTTTTCTTTTCGATCTCTTGCTTTTATCTGATCGGAATAACATAAAAAAAGAAATGTTTACACAAATTTATCGAATAAATAAAACAATGATCTTTTTTAATGACAAGTTTAATAGCCATTGTGTTTGTGTGTGTGTGTGTGTGATTTATAAAAGAATGGTGAAAGCATTTGTTTGATTGTTATTAAAGGAAAAGAGATTAAATAATGACAATATTGATTTTATCATTGGAAATATTATAGTATTGTTCTGTGTACGCGAGAATTACTCGATTACTTTAGTTAACATTGTCACGTTACAAAGGCATTTTTCACTCCTCGCAAAATCTGTTTCGCCAAATGGATCTGGCGTGTAATTATGTTTTTTAGTATCCGCAACACACTTGTATTTAACAACGCGAAAATGTGCATTTAACATAATTCTCGGGAATATGCGATAGCGAGCGTCAAATCACGTAAATTAATATACGACGTAACAGCGTGTTTTAAAATGCAACGCGCGTACTTCTTCGTGAACATGGTACGTACGCATTTACATGTCGTGTATATCTCGTATAGTTTAACTACTTTCCACCTTTAATGCCCCCGCGAGCTTTTTCGAGAGAATGCCATTCGTTTTTTCCCTTAAGCGCTATTGTCGCTCTGTCGGAGAAGACTTCTTTCCTACATTTTCAAAACTTGCCTCCATCGTGCTGCACGCGCAGCTCATTTTATCCCGGCGGGACGGTTTGTTTGTCTCGCCAAGTAGTTCTTTCAAAGACAAACATTAAGCGAGCTTTTCGAAAACTTAATGAAACTCCGCTACGTGCGCCGCGCGCACCGTCCGTATTTATTTTTATTTAAACGAGTGCTTGCGCCGAGTGTATAAGAGTATCGATTTATCGCCGACGATAATTGCAATTTTCAGTAGATCTTGGCAAAAAAAATTTTCGTCGCAAAAAAAAAAAAAAAAAAAAAAAAAAAATGACGAAACAACTCTCTTGTGCGTGGTAAGCACTTTTTTTTTTTTTTTTTTTTTTACTTTGAAATTCGTGAGTAACGTTGATACCGAAAGATTTTAAAATAGTTGCGCGATAAGTCACGCTGCTACCTGTAAACCTCATTATAAGTGACTAGTATTGACATGTAAGTGTTTAGTTGTCAGTAACGTTATCGCTCCAACGTGCAACACGCGTAGTTGAAATCTCAGTTGTTTAAAAATGTTGTATACATTTGACACTGCTTTATATTATCACAGTAATGTTATGTATAAAGAAATATCTTTCTTGATTCAGAATTTAATTTTTGTAAATATATAATGCATTACAATATTGAGATATTGCTACAATTTAATTGTAAAATATAGATATACGAATGATTAGAATTTGAAACTAACTTTTATATTATTTCTATGTCGTTATGTAACCTTTCAACATGTAAGAGAGATCTCGACTTTTATGGTTTATTTAGTTGTGAAATGAAAAAAAACACAGATCAAACTATTACGTTTTTATTATGACGATGTGAATGGACAGAAATTGAGTGTAATTTTATGGAGATTGTAAAAAGTGGTTCTATGAAAGTGGTATGACAATTTTTGTATATGCAAAAGAATTACACTTTATGCATGAAAATTGTTTTTAGTCAGTTATGTGTACACATATTTTACTTTCTATTTCACGATTTATATATTTGCGAAAATTTTTACACAAAATGTTCAAATTTATTATAATATCGTGATTATCCACTTTTTTCAATATTATAGAAGGCAAAAGTTTATTTTTAAAATCAGCATCAAGTAAATTGACCTTTAAGCATTCATATTTCATGATTTCTCGTTTCATTCTTTTGTATGTATATATATATATATTCCTATAATTTTTTTTGTAAATTTTTTTGTATTTTTTTACAAAAAACTCACGTGTTTTTATAAAACATCGATTCATAAGAATTTGTGAAAAAAATTTTTTGTAGAAAGATTGAATTGACAAAAAACCTGCAATATAAATATAAAATAAATTGATTATTTTAGTTTGTAAAATATTTTTAATGAAATATATATTAATGAAATATTTTAATGAAATATATATTAATCAGTATGAATACAGAATCATTAATTTTATATTATCGTATCGAGATGTGTTAGTAGATTATTTTTAAATATTCCGTGTACAATGTTATTCGAAATATTTAAAGTCCTGTCTGCATAATAGAACCGTTTGAATATTTATAGTACTGGTTATACACGAGAGCATATCTTCGTATGCACACGATGCCTCGGTCGCGACACGTAATAAATCACGCAGGTAATTGCCTCAATTCGGCAGCTTTCGATATTCGCCGCCCACCCCGTGGACGTCGATAAGAAGGTTAAAAACTGGAGATGATCAATCTTCCCAAGTAAATAATAATGGAAGCTCATTGATTCACACATCCTGCTGGGAGGCGGGATGCGCAGCCATCGTTCAGTCAACGTTAAACAGAATTGAAAAGCGATTTGAATATTCAAGCCGAACACGTTCGACTGACACGCGAATCCTAGCGGTAGCGATAGTTAAAAGCCGGAGTCATCGGTGAAATTGGCGGTTTTACCGCATCCTCTTCTTCTCGACGATAGATTAAGAGGAGAACTTTATAACCCTGTGCACTTCCTTTTTTTTTTTCTCCTCTTTTCTTTTCACATAATCCGCGACACGACACGGCACGGTGCGGCGCTTTCGATTTTATTATCGACTTCCGCACCGTCAGGTCGGAATATTCGGACATGTGTATGCGCGACACAATGTATGACACGATTGTACACAAAGAGCGCGGACGAGCTTCGTTTTCTCGTGTTTATATAGCGTTTACCGATCCTCCGCCACACTCCGCGATGTCGCTGATCCTTATTGTCGTGCCCGGGTACGATCAATTGAAAAGAGAGCTCGTAACCAGCGAATGTCCACCGATATCAGGTTTCCGGTTAAATGTCGTTCAGGTTTTGCCGGTGCAGCTTGAAAGAGACTTGGAGCGCATTGAAACCGAGCCACGTACACGCGGTCGGTCTGTACCTACTTGCGTCGTCGTCGTCGTCGTCGTCGTGCTCTATACATCAAATTAACGATCTAGAATGAGTGCGGCGGCGAGGGAGAAAAAAAGAGAGAGATAGAAAAGAAAAGATAAGCTTGTGTTTCGACAGAGTTCGCCTTTTCTCGTCGATCAGCGCGCATCGCTGCGCAATCTCCGAATCGTTAAAGAGAGATTGGGTGAAGGAACGTTACCAGTTTCCTCAAGCAAGAGACGCAATGCAGTCTCTCTTAACCGTAAACTGTCTATAGAAAACTGTCTACATGTCTCACACACAAATCCTCCGCTTTTACATACAATTCTTAAATCTTGTAATATCAAGATATTGAAAGAATCGATACTATTTTTAGATTCTTCCTCAGTTCTGTTGAGATTAAAAATTGAAACTATTATTTTAATTAGTTCAAATATTCAATATATTGTGTACATATATATATATGTATATTTACAGGCATTTCTCCGACATCGAAATTTATTATTGTAATATAAACTTATAATTATATTTTATTTTATTTATTTATTTTTTTTTTAATATTTTAAATTTATATTGTATGTATATATTAATATAAATTTATATTTATATTTGAATTCATTTTATTATTTTTATATTTTAATATGATTTTTTAAATTTACACTTATAGTTTTATACAATTATTTTTATGCAAAATGGGATTTTGTAAAGAATATTTGGTGAATATATAATCATTTTCCTTTGTAAATTTTGAAAAGCGTTTTGTCGCAAACTTGAAATGTCAAATTTTTTTTTAACATACAACCAGAGGGAGAGGAACGACGTACGTAAATTCGACAAAGATCGCGCTTTAATTAGCGTGGAATACGCGCCGAGTCTCTGCAATTTGTTTTCATCGGGGGAAAGAAAATTCAAACGAGCTGCATCGCACGAAAGGAATCGATTTGAATCGGACGAATGTACGACCGAGCAAAGTAGACAGTCGGAATTCGGTGTAGGGACGCGCGGTTCTAGCAAAAAGAGCGCGCCATTCTCAGAATTGATCTGAATTGCAACGATCGAATCGAAAGTAAAAAATTGCTACGCGTCGATCGACCTCTTAGAGACTTGTTCCTTCTTTTACAGGACGATTTAACGAGGTGCGCGCTTCTCTTATTTGCCGTAAGAAACGGACGATCCGATCAGTAATATTATACAAGTCACAATACACAATGAGAGAGATTTGAAATTCCATCTCGATAACGCAAAATATTCCGTTTCTACGCAATTTTCTTCCCTCGCGTTATCGTTAATGATATTTCAAATTAATACGAATGATAATGGAAAACTTTTTTTTTTTTCGTTTTTCGAAATAAGTAATGCAAGAGAAAAATTTGTTTACACGACGTTTCGATCCAGCGGATCAACCGACACTTATTGCATTCGCAAGTGGTACGTAACGTGGACGAGGTAGCGGGAAAATTTTTATAGCGTTGTGAGAGAAGAGAAGAGATTTATGGGGGCTAAACTTAAATAGCTGTTTGCCACCGCGAGAAATTCGCCAGAAAATGGCGGTTATGAGGTCATAGCCGGCACGCGGGCAAATTGCGCCGTCGCGGTAACAATGCAATTTTCGCAAGATTCGTTTAAGGTTTAAGGCAAGGATCAAAGTTCCGCGCGGCGGCCAGGATCGACGTCTACGCCGATGAGTGGCATTGCGGTTCTGGACTTTGTTCGACGCTGATGGTCAATCTCCTTAAGAAGAGCTGCCGAGCTCCTTTCCAAGGGAAGTGCCTGTCTCATTTGCGGCATCCGGCAGTTCATTTCTCTCTCTCTCTCTCTCTCTCTCCCCCATGTCGAAATACGGTCGTTCGAAAAGTGTTGCACTTGTTGGTCGTCGTCGTCGCGGCGCGCGGGGGGGTAATTCCTTTTATTTTTTTTTTTTATTTCAAACAACTTTTCGCGCGCCATGTATACCCTTCACGTGTACCGTCAAATTACACGTTTAAATGCCCGTCTTTTTTCTCCCCTCTTTGTTGGAAATTTAACGGGAATCATGCTAAACACGCCGTGAATGGTCGTGATGTTCGCGTGTCCATATTTGCCCTCCTCCTTCTTTTCCTTTGTGGGCCTCCGATGTTTCTCCGCTCGCGGGACACCGTCGATCTGCATTTTGAAACGGCAAATACTCGCAGAATACACGCCTTAATAACGCGTCGCGATCGGCACGACTTATTCAGAAGTAAAAGTCGCGGGGCACGATCGTGCGGAGCCCGTTCTCTCTGTAAATTCCGATACTTTATTGTACCGCGCGGAGCTTTCAATTCTCCTTTACTGCTCGCCCTTTCCGGGAGGGTAGGGTCTCTACGGCGCGTCACGGACTTTCGATAAATTGTAAATACCACCGTCGGGCGCGCCGTTATTGAAAGACAGTCGCCAACTGATTGTCGAGTGCTTTCGTATCGCGACGATTTCTCATGGCGCCTGCTTAGAGACTTTTATTACCGGCACGGTAAAGCTCCCGTAAAGCGTCTCGCGACGACTAATAACAGATATATCGCAACATTAGTCATCGAAGAGAAAGGTAAACGTTTGCATAATCGTGAAATATTCAGAAATGTATGCGTAGGAGGAACGCGTGTTACGATTCACAGATTTGTGATACGATAAATGTCGAGTGCCCCCTCTTCCCCCTCCCCAAGAATTACGCTTATACTTTATGAACGAGACTCTTTGACTAATTTAGGGTGAATTGGGTGGACGTCTTTTCCATCTTTCGTCAGTCAATATTAAACGTCTCGGTAACTTAAATTAAAATTAAATTAAATTAAGTCTCAAATTACGGTTTTCAGGAAAGTCCGCTTGAAATTAACTGCAGATTGAAATTTTATTATTTATATTTAGACATGAGAATAGAGCTTACAGTTTGTAAGATGCTCTTCTTTTTTTTTTTTTTTTTTTTTATTCGTAACTCAAACTGTTTTCTTTGAAGTCTTTTTTTTTTTTTTTTTTTTTTTGAAAGAGAGCTTGGTTTCAAATTAATCAAAGAATTTTAACAGAGGAAAGATGAATTTACAACTGTAAGATTCGACAAACTAGCAACATTAAGACACATTTGAATAAATTTATTTTAATGCCGTTTACAATGGTGAAAACGATAAACGCGAATCTAATGTCATCGTACAACGGAATCGCTCTATGTACTATATTTTCCGTACACACGCGTTGGCAGTGATAGACTTGTTTGGCAAACGGACGCGGATCTATTTTGCACGAGACTTCGACACATGCCGCGGCCACACATGGCGCGCCCGTACCGTGATATGTATAACACACGGCAAAAAATCCGATATAAATCGAATCACCGTAAAGCATACCATTGTTCGTTGTATATAGTATAGTACGCTGTACTCGAGCGCGCCCAACAATACTCTGTAAAATCTGCACGGCTAAAAATGATTCGCGAAACCACCGGTCAGCTATTTCTGCACGCGTGATCTCCCGGGAGTTCGCGCGGAATTTGTTCGATAAAAAAAAATATACACACACATATATATATATATATATATATATATATATAAGACGGTAAAAAATGGACGTCACGAAGGGTTATTCTACGATTATAATTTGTAACGTACTCGCGTCGTAGCGAGGGTCTCTCGACACACGAGTCACACGTAAGATTTTCCAAATTCGCCGTTGTTCATTCCGGCGAATGCCGGGCGCAACAAAGGAGCGTCTCGTGGATTGTCAGGAATTAGAAGCATTTGATGGGACGCGACATATCTCTCGAAAATCAAAAGCGAAATCCACTCCAGCGGGATTTGCATTGTGCGCGCGAAGTCGGGCGTCCCGTTAATTAGACATAATAGAACACAGGGAGAAAATTTCGCGCGAATATTTATACGGATGGCTTTGCCCGAGGTATTTTAGAAGTCGCGATGCCGTCGTCGCCGAAAGAGACTCTGGCCAGTTTTCTCCCTTTGACCCTACGGTCGTTTTAATCCCCTCCGGGGGACGGGGGCAATTAATCCCGCTCGCTCGATTAAACTCTTATTCTAGGTTTAATTAAAACTTCTTTTTCCCCGCCACTTTCAGGCGCTATTCCGGACGATAAGATTGCGCGTTCGTGATGCGCGATTCGCTCCTTACATGGAAGCTGAATCCATCGCTAATTGATTTTCGAATCGGGCGGGCAAGTTTTTTTAGCGAGGATTCAGCGAGGACGAATTATATTTTCAGATCGCAAATTCGTTGATGAAAATTTGTATCGAGCGATATTCAAAATAATAAGGAGCAATAAAATGTATTTGAATAAAAATACTGCATTCAATAATCAAATATAATGGATTATAAAAAAATATATATATATATATATTATTTATCCTGATATTAATCCGCAAATTTTTCAAGTATATTGATTTTTTGATAGGTATTTTATAATAATGTCACAAAGAACATATTTATATAATTTTTCAAGCGAGTCGAGACTATTCAATTTCGATTTGTTCAGCAGTTGCGTATCTCGATGTAGTTTCGTGCCGGTCTTCGTTTTGAAGATATGATATATAGCTCAATCCCCGACGAGCGTTTTTGATACCGTGGATTCGTTCCAACATTAGTTGATAACGAAGCGGACGTGTGCTGAGAAATAACAGGTTCGTTTCTGGAAGGTGGCGGAGAAGTAAGATTGCGTATATTTTTGCTCGGAGGAAAACTCTCGTCGGATATCTACGGCACCTATTATTGGAACTATAACGATCCACGATCGCCGTTATAACGATTTTAATTAAACGTGACTGGCGGAGAGAAGAACCCTTGTAATGGAACGACAAATTAATTGCAATTTGAAGAAACGTTTGATCTTTTTCCGGGAACGTCGTATTTGCGTGTACATAAAATTAGACGAATTTGCATCGGCAAATACATTATAATCATATCGAATATTTATTTAGGATCCTTTCGAGGGGAAAAAAAAAAAAAAAAAAAAAAAAAAACCAATTCTTCGCTGAGAGAGAAATTTAAATTCTTATAAGTTATTTGTGTACAATTATGGTTAATTAATGAATCATGACTAAATTTACGGCTTAAATGGCATTTTCAAATGTGCTTATTTTAGCTTAAATTTAATTAATTGTATGTATAAAATATGATACACCATGATTAATACCGTTTCGCATAATTGCGTTCATTAGAAATGTAATTTGTTTATAGAAACACTTTACTTGATTCTAAAATGGAAGAAAGCTTGTGTTTTCTGTTCTCCAATCTTTTTAACTCTACACTTGTGTTAGTTTCCTACGCTTTGCGACTCGTCCCTCCGCAATGCGAGGAGAGTTGAAGTATAAAATATCGTTAGATGGATTAAATATCCTTGTTTTGAGTCACGTCTTGTTTATTACGGGGGACAAAGCACAGAAGATTTGCACGGGCGATCTTTCTTCTGCGAGCTTACTCTCCGCGGTTAATAATTCACAATTTTCCGGAAAGATACCCTCGCGCAGCGCGAGATCTCTTTTATCGCCTATGCATCAATTAAGAGGGTGATTCATCCATCCTTGGCGCAACAAACATCCGATACTGAGCGCGTGAGAAATATTTTGACGCTTACTTGCCGTCAAAGTTCCCGATTAAGCGACACTTAATATGAATTAATGCTGGCTTCCTTGGCGAGACGAAAATCGGCGGAGCGCAGACGAGCAGACGAGACGCGCAAATATATTCTGCGAAGTCAAAACCGCAACGCGACCCTGGCTACCAAGTTACAAACTATTTCGAGTCCCCATCGATCAACCCGAAAGTCGCTTGTCGGCCGAACGAGCATGAATCAGCGAGGCTTATTGAGCATCGGACGTATCTGGAGCTCTCTTGATCTCTCCCGCGATTTGCAGATCGAGAGAGAATCTCGACCGGAGAAGAAACGGGTGAACACGGGTTGTTTGTCGGTTTCCGGGGCGGCGGGGAAGGGAAAACGAGAAAGACGAAGATAGAGAGAGAGAGAGATAAAGAAAGAGGAAGAGCAGTGTCGGTTCGGCGGCCACTTAAAAATTGATCGAAACCTTTTTACGACCGGTGGTCCGTGTCGGGGTTGGATGCCCCGAATATCGTGAGTCCATAGAGAGAAGAAGCAGCACGTCGCGTCTCGAGGACGGGGCGAGAGGAAGGTAGGACCGGTTCGCGGTTCTTCGTGCAAGTTCGGCAATCGAATCGCAAAGTCGTGCATGTCGGCTCTACTCCCTTTCCTTCGTGTCTCTTGTCTCTCTCTCTCTCTCTCTTGTTCTCGTTCTCCCTTTCTCTCTTGTCAACCGACGGTCTCTGTGTGTGCACCCTTCGGGCGATGCTGCAGCCGGGGAGATGAGTATGCGCTGCGTGTGCGTGGAGACGATCTCTATGTACCCGTATCCCCCGCTCGGAACAGTCCTCCTAAGAGACGCGACTCTCTCTCTCTCTCTCTCTCTCTCTGTCTCCGAATGAGAGATTCCGAGCACGATGGAAGTACGACTGGCAGAAGGAGCAGAACTGTCGAGGATCGTTCATGACGACTCGTGCTAAACATCCGAGTTGGTTTGAAATGTCCAACGTCTTTCGTTTACCATCTACCGCGCATTTCGTGTAGACAATATGCGAAAAAAATATACATGTTTATACAATATATTGTTAGAACGTAACAAAAGATTTAAAAACGAAAAAAAAAAAAAACTGTTTAATTAGTTTAGACGGGTTTATTTAGTTGTTAGAAGAATAGACAACGTGTCAAATGTTTGTATGCATACAAAAAAAATGTTAGAAAAAAAGAAAACGGCATGAATAAAGGCCCCGGTATCTCTTCTCGATATTTACTCTCGTATTGACGATAGCATATATTCATCGATATTTTTCTTTTTCGAAGCCAGTACGGATATCGATATTTTTTTGTCGACTCTAATAACGAGTAAAGTGTCGATGCTTTTTTCCGATACCGTGTCCTCGGTCCATGCCGGCGGGGGAGGTGGGTAGAAAAGAGAGAGAGAGAGGGGGGGGGGAGGGTGAGAAGATACAGACAGGTTGCGTGCAATGTCCGCTCGTTCTTCTCTCCTCTCTCTATGCGGCTCGTTCGTCCGTCGATCGCGTGTAATGGTAACGACGACAACCGTGTGTGTGTGTGTGTGTGTGTGTGTGTGTGTGTGTGTGTGTATGTATGTATGTATGTGTATGCGTGCATGCGTACGTGCATACGTGTGCAAGAAAGACGCGCTGGCGTACGAAACGCAGGACGTCCTCGTTCCACTCCGGGATCCTGCGGTAGGCGCGTGCTCGCTCCACTTGGGCCGCCGCTACGTATATGTGTGTGCGTGTATGTGTGTGCGCGCTGCCGCCACCGGTCGCTCGGTGGGGGTAGAAACGATTGGTGGACGCTGCGTCGAGTTAGACGCCGAGGAGATCTCGCACGTCAGTCGCGCGGTGGCCGTCGTACCAAGCGCTACGCGGTCCTTGGTCCTCGGTGTCGGTGGAAAACGAGCTGTCTCTGCTCTGTTATATATACTGTTTTTACTCTTGGTTTGCGTTTCACGATCCTTGGTCGTAATTCGTGTAAAAGATATATCACGTAGTCGCTCGTCCTCGCATCTTCCGGAGATCTCGGAGAGGCCGATCTCTCTCTTTCTCTCTTTCTCTCTCTCTCTCTCTCTCTCTCTCTCTCTCTCTTTCTCTCTATGGGTTCTAATCGAGAAACCGAGGGCGCATTTGCTCGACATCGACGAGAAAATAGTGTGACGCGCGGAATTCTGTAATGGCACATCTCGGAGCGCGAGTTGGGCAGTTTACGCGAGACGTCGATGTTGCGCGAATAACACGACACGTCTCCCTGCAGATCGGAATGCGGGATATTGTAACGGGACGCGATATTAGTTTGTCGGTGTATCATCGTAAACGGATAACATTCTGATACAGGGTTAACGTCTGTTAAACGATTTTGACGCGACGTGACTCTCCAATCTCGTCGATCGTTCCGAAGAACCGAGCCGAGAATTGATTGAAGAACGCTACGAACATACAATAGAATAATTCATCTTTTGTTGTTAAAGAAATGTACTGATTATATTACGAAAACAATACTCGCGTCAAACGAACAGTTTTTTTTTTTTTTTTCAAGTGTAAACAATTTGGGAGTAAAAATAATTGTGATAATTTTTACGATCTGCCGACGAACTGTCGACCATCTCGTCGATTTTTAATGGACGTTTGAGCGTTTTTTGTATATCGCAGTTGTGATCGCAAGAGCGAGTGAAGTCTCTCACAATCAGTGACACGTTCTCCGGTCGGTCGGTATTAAACTTTCTAGTCGCGTGTAATAAAAGCGCGCGGCGGACAATAACCCGCAATCGGTGACGTGACGCGGTCGCGCGGCGTGTGATGATTAGGAGACAGAGAACCGGTACGAAAACCGAGCGCAGGCAACGAGTTCGCTAAAGATGCGTAGGCTCGTCGGTCGGCACGAGGATCCCGGCAGAAGAACACTGTCGTTGGCCCATTACTGCCTGTTATTACTGCCGGTGTACCACGTGCTCGCCGTGACCAGCGAGCTGCCGCCGAGGCTCGATTTGCCGGACCATTGTACGTGGGATTCGCACCAGGATGGCGCGCTCACCTGCGTGCATCGTTACGTTGCCGGCAACGACTCGCTCAAGACCAACTTTTCCCAGGCCACGAGCGAATACGTGACCGCTATGAACGTGGTCTGCGCGGGCGAGGATCTCGAGAACGGGAACGGGAACGGGAACGGGAACGGGAACGGAAACGGCGTTTTCAGCGTCGACAGCTTCCTTCACCTGTGGCGGTTGCGATCGTTGAAGTTGACCGGGTGCAAGCTGGCGCACTGGCCGGCCAAGTTGCTCAACGGTCTGCGCGATCTGCGTAATCTGACGGTTAAAACGTTAAACGAGCGCAAGACCAAGTACAGTCTGGAACTGGAGAGCGGCGCATTCGACAATACGCCGCAGATCGAAAAACTCGACCTGTCGTGGAACAACATTTGGCAGATACCGGATGGTCTGTTTTGCCCGTTATCGAACTTGGTAACTCTCAACATTTCTTGGAACACGCTAAAGGATATATCGGAGCTGGGATTTCGCGATGTCAGCGAGAAACTGTCGAGACGTCAACAAGAATCCACGTCGACGCCGTTTCCGTGTTCTCTCGACGTCCAGTCACTGGACGTGTCCAACAATCAAATCTCTGTGCTACCGGCTTGCGGATTCTCATCGTTGAAGCGGCTCAGAGTATTGAATATGTCTGGCAACGCGATCTCTAAGGTAGCCGACGAAGCCCTGCAAGGACTCAGATCCTTGGAAAGCCTCGACCTGTCCGGGAACAGAATTGTCGCTCTGCCAAAGGAGATGTTCCGGGACGCGACCAAATCGTTGAAGGAGTTGCATTTGCAAAATAATTCCATCAGCATGATGTCCCCCGGCTTATTGATTAACATGAATCAGCTGGTCACTCTCGACTTGTCGACAAACGTCCTGACGAGTTCCTGGCTGAATTCGTCGACTTTTTCCGGTCTGATACGCCTTGTGCTTCTCAACTTGTCTCACAATCGAATCAGCAAGCTGGATCCGGCACTCTTCAAGGACCTTTACACTCTGCAGATTTTAAATCTTCAGTTCAACGAAATAGAAATGATATCGGCGGACACATTTTCACCGATGAGCAATCTGCACACTCTTCAACTGGCCCACAATCGTCTAACTTATCTTGACGCTTACTCCCTCAACGGATTATTCGCCCTCTCCTTGCTGGCCTTGAATTCAAACCTGCTCGAGGGAATTCATCCGGACGCCTTTCGGAACTGCTCGACGAGCATGCTAGATTTAAATCTGTCCGGCAACAATCTTGAAAGTATACCAGTGGCGTTAAAAGATCTGAGAGTACTACGAACGCTCGATCTGGGCGAGAATCAAATCAGGAGCCTCAATCACCCTGGTTTTCGAGGAATGTCAAATTTAGACGGATTAAGAATGATGGGTAACGAGATTACCAACGTCACGCAGACGGATCTCGCGCAATTGCCGGCGCTGCAGATCTTAAATCTGGCCAGGAACAGAATCGAATACGTCGAGGACGGCGCGTTCGCCGTGAATCCGGCGCTGCAGGCGATTCGTCTGGACTCGAATTTGTTGCAAGATATGTCCGGCATCTTCACAAGCGCGCCCGGCCTCCTGTGGCTCAACATGTCCGACAACATGATCACGCTGCTCGATTACAGCTACCTGCCTGAGAAATTACAGTGGCTGGATTTGCATAAAAATCTTATTACGGATCTCGGCGTCGCGCCACGGACGGTGAGACTGACGACTTTCGACGTGTCGTTTAACCGGTTAACGAAAATAAACTCGCGCTCGATTCCGGATTCCGTCGAGCTACTGTTCGTCAACGATAATCTTATATCATCCGTGGAACCGCAGACCTTCTTCAACAAGACCAATCTCACTCGAGTGGATCTCTACGCGAATCTGATCGTCAAGATGAACCTCTCGGCGCTTCAGCTTACTCAGGTGTCGCCTAACCGGCAACTTCCGCAATTCTACATCGGTGGAAATCCCTTTATATGCGACTGCACCACGGAGTGGTTGCAGAGGATCAATTCGCTGGCGCTGAGACAGCATCCGAGGGTGATGGATCTCGAGTCCGTTTACTGTAGATTACCGTACGATCGTCACAAGTCGTTTATACCTCTGCTAGAGGCTAAGCCGTCGCAATTCCTATGCACTTATAAGACCCACTGTTTCGCCCTCTGTCACTGCTGCGATTTTGACGCCTGCGATTGCGAGATGACGTGTCCGACGAACTGTACTTGTTATCACGATCAATCTTGGTCGGCGAATGTCGTCGATTGTTCCAGCTCGGGTTACAAAACTCTGCCGGGTCGATTGCCAATGGACGCGACGGAAGTTTATCTCGACGGTAATAATTTCGGAGAATTAAATTCGCACTCGTTTATTGGCCGAAAAAACTTGCGAATTCTTTACGCGAACGACAGTAACATCATCGCGATTCGCAATCACACCTTTAGCGGTCTGAAGAGGCTGCTGGTACTCCATCTGGAGAACAACAAGATAAGCGCGCTCAACGGCATGGAGCTGATGCCGTTGGAGAATCTAAAGGAGCTCTACCTGCAGAACAATCTGCTGACGTACATCGACAACGGCACGTTCTTACCGCTGCATCAGCTGGAAGTTCTGCGTCTGGAGAACAATCGGCTCGGTACATTCGCCCTCTGGCAGCTGGGAGAAAATCCGTATCTGGTCGACATCGGTCTCTCCAGCAATCCGTGGAGCTGCGAATGCTCGTATCTAGATCTCGTGCGAGAGTGGATGGCCCGCAACCGGGGCAAGATCAACGACTGGCGGAGCGTCACCTGTTCCCTCGGCGTCCCCATAACTCTCCCGGCGAACGGATCGATCATAAATTGCGCGGCATTAACCGGCACGACCTCCGTCGTCGAAACACGTCCGCTCGAGGCTTATCTACCGCTGCTGCTCGCCACGGTCGTGCTGATTTTCGCGACGGTGGCATTGGTGTGCGGCGCCTTCCGGCATCGCCGTACTCTGAGAACCTGGGCGGCCAGCAGGTGCGGCTTACGGGCGTGCTACAAGACCGCCGCTTTCGAAGATCAGGAGAAGCCGTTCGACGCCTACATCTCCTACTCCGCCGTCGACGAGGCCTTCGTCTCGACCATCCTCGTGCCGGGTCTCGAAACTTCCTACAGGCTGTGTCTACATTATCGCGATCTCGGCGCCGGCAGCAACGTGGCCGACGCCGTGGCCGAGGCGGCCGACTCCTCGAGGCGCACCATCCTCGTACTGTCGAAAAACTTTCTCCACGGCGAATGGTCCAGATTCGAGTTTAAGGCGGCCCTCAGAGACGCTCTCAAGGGTAAGGGCCGCTCGGTGATTTTGCTTCTGGTGGGCGGTGTGTGCCCGCGAGATCTCGACGCCGATCTCAAAAAGAGAATCTCGTCGCACACCGTGCTGGTATGGGGAGACAAGTTGTTCTGGCAGAAGCTAAGGTTCGCCATGCCGGATGTGTCGCCAGTTCCTGTTTTAGAGAGACCACTGCCACTGCCGCCGCCCCCGCCACCCCCTGTGCATCATCAATGGACGTAAAGCTGCCGTAATTTAAGTAAGGAAATATATTTTTTCAAAAAAAAAAAAAAAAAAAAAAAAAAAACAGAGAACAAGCTTTCTTTTATTCTGTTATTTTATTAAGATATTGATCTATAGTATAATTTATATGCGCCCCTGTGTGTTGCACAAAATTGCACGTATACGCAGATGTGTTCATATTTGTCGAAGAAATATGATATATATATATATGTATATATCTAAAAAAATATCTTACTTTTCCTTCACATGTTTTAATGCAAGTTATTAGAATTCGATAAAGAACAGGCTCGATGTTACAGATTTGGAGATATCGGTTTTACAATAATTTCCAATAAATCTACCGCACTGCACGTACATTCAGTGAATATTTGCATATGAATATCTATTGCATATCGAAATGTCCAACGGATTTCGGGATATCCGATAGTACTGCCATTATTTATTACTGCATGAAAAAACGTTTTATACAAAAGTTGTTATGCTCTATAACATGGAAACGAAATTATCGCGCTCATCTAAATAAAGTCATTTGAGTGAAAAATAATTTAATTCTCTCGCAAAAAATTCATTATATGATATTTTTATTATTTTTTGGGGGGTATTGTGTTTTTTTAAACAAAGAATTATTTATTAAAAAAGTATGAAATATCTGCAATTTATGACCGTATATATAATCTCTGAATTATCAATTTATTGCTGTTAATTATTACAAGTCTTATTATTACAACTTACGTAGCGGATGTCCTGCGGGAGTTGGCGTATGTTGTTTCAGACATCTAAATCTTGTTATTTCTAATGTAGCATAAGAGCAAATATTAACTTTCTCAGCAATAATCTTGCTCGCATACGTAACGCGTCTGTATATGTATATCCCTAAAGTGGGAAGTGATGATCACTTCCGGTTGCAAGAACGCTTACGTTTAAAAGTTAACTAATAAGTACACGGAGTCATTGGTCGCAACTCGCAACCCAATAGAATTTATAATCGATGCTCGCGCGTGTCCATAAAGTCCGAATGCAGCGCGTGATATACGTATATAATGGTAACGGTCGAAATTATATATAATTCCTGAACGACAGACTAACGAGAGGCAGTAGTCGTGCCATTGAATGCGTTTCTACACGCGACCTGTGGCCCATTTAACGGCGACGCATTTCGTGCCATTGTGATCGTGGGGAAGGCGTGAATGAGGTCATCTTTCCGTGCGCGCGCGGTCGGTTTTATGCGAACATATGGATTGACGAGGGAAATATATACGCGCGAAAAGTCGCATTAAGTTTGTCGTTACACGTCCGCCGGCGGCCGAGAAACTAGAAAACCCCATCAATTGTGTGCTCTCGTTCACATATAACTATTCTCACTCAATTAGCGATTAAGCTCACTTTGTCCAAATGTCGTCCCTCGCCGAAGGCACAAAAGACCGTAAACCTGTCGATCGTTTCCTCTCAAATGCCGATCTGTTCGCGAAAAGTTATGCGATCAATGCAATGCTTGTGATAAATTTATTTTTCTTCTCGTACGTTTTATATATATATATATATATATATATATATATATATATATATATATATATATATATAAGTTAGCAAAGATTAATCTCTCAACAACTGGATTTTAATTATATTGTTTTCGCGAACCGGATTGATTAAAACGTAACTATTCTCTTGATAATTTTATTTTACATATCACGTCTTTACAAAAAATTATTTAATTTTGACTATGCAATATCGTGAAATTTTTTCTTTTATATTTGATATATATATATATATATATATATATATATATATATATATATATATTATAATATTGAAATTTTATATTTTATATATACTTTTATAATATTGAAATTTTATATTTGATAAAATTTTCTATTTCATATATAATATTTTATATATATTTAAGAAAATTGGATATCGTGATTTTGAGAAAAAATGTGATAAAAATAATGTAGTAAACTTTGTCTTTGTATAGCAAAGATTACTCTAGATTGGGATGTAAGAAACTCTTGCAAAGTTTTGCAATGTTCTTTTAGAATATTGTAGCTCACCAAACTTGTCGTATTCGTAAGAAATAAGGTCAAAAAGTTGAATACAATTCCGATTTTGACACGGTTAAAGAAGGAAGAGTATATCGTGTGTGTTGTAAAAACGGAAAAGTTTGATTATTCTCTTCTTCGAACTTTAAAAATATAAAGTTAAGAGTATATATAAAAGTATAGAGAAAGCCCACAAGTTTCAAAATATGTATTTCTAGTACTTGGAAAACATTGTACGTACACACATACGCGATAATAATTGTTATTACTAACTAATATATGCTGCAAAGCGCGAAAAGCGTTGTAAAATTTCCTCTAGAATTAGTCATCTTCATGTTTAACTTCTTAAGACAATACTGTTCGTCACGACTTAAAGTTATAAAAATAAACGTGACGAGAACATTCGTAAATGCATTTTTATCTTCTATTTAACAAGCATACTCATATTCATCATTTCGTTTCTCTTGGTTAATTAAGAAACAATGAGCTAAGTAAATATTAAAAAACTCGAAAGAACACATTTGCCTTTCTCTCTCTTTTTCATATATATTGAAAAAATTATTACTCTAGTAAAAAAAATCTTCATTATTATATTGAAAAAATGTTTAATGATATTTTACAGCAACAAATTATATTTTTCTTACATATTTTTACAACAAAGTGCACGTAAAGTATAATAAAACTCTCTTATTTATAAAGTAATGATTTATTACAGTACTTTCTGTCTTATTTAATCATTGGAATATTGTAATTAAAATATTATATATTTTCTTGTTCTTTTGCATTCTGCGCCAAAAGATTGATAAAAAAAATTAGGATATAAAATCATAATCATAATTAATTATTATACAACATTTAGCGGTGATTTTATTTTGCGTTCTGCTCTTCCGCCTCGGCAAATGACGAGCAATTTGGTGATCCGCCCAACTCTCGCGCCTTTGTAATCACCAGCCGAATAGAATTATCTTTGTCGCGCAGATCGACAACGCGGAAAAGGGACGCCGGATGACATGCGCGCGCGCGCGCGCACGCGGAACGTTACATTAAAGCCGGCGCGTTGCACGGGAAAATTAGGAAAGTCAATTGATCGTCCGATTCCCCGCAATCCCGCAACACAATGCCCTTCGCCCCTGACCGCAGACTGCCAGACAGGCCCTCGATTTTCTTTGTATCAGGTGGTAGGAGCCACGTTTCGTGCGCCACGTTAACTTTCCGCGACAAGCTTCAGTTTCAGCTGTTACTCGAGCTTCGCGCGAAAATAGTGGTCGGTCGCGGCTCTCGGAAAGGGCGAGATGAAAATACGGTGAGGGAATTGTCGAGGGGATCTGAAAGGTCTCTCTTTTTATCCTATAAATTTCCAGTTTGGCGCCTGCGTGGTCGACGGCTTTCATTAAAAGCTAAGCCGCCCGTAAGCCGCATCGATATACCAGCTCTTTTTCTCTATTTTTCTCTTTCGAGCCCTCGACGGGGATTACGCAAAGAAGTTATTTAACCGGACAGTTGGTCGATCGCCACGTGGAAACGCTTATTGTCGCGTTAACTCGCAGTAGTCCGGATTGCTCTCGTATAGCATCACCATAAGCGGGAATCCTCTTCCGAATGGACCGCGAATAATTTGCGATTTGCGAAATCTCGTGGCCGACAAAGCGCAAGGTCGTCGAGAGAGCTCTTTCGTCGCCTTTCGCCAAGAGAAACGATCTCGCGTTTTTTTTTTCTTTTTCTTTTTCTTTTTTTTTTTGTTTTTTTATCGTGATTTATCGCACTCTGTACGCTTACCTTTAAGGGCAGGATTTTCGTTGTCAGTTTCGGTTTCGAGTATGATGTACGACGTCGCGGGTTGAAGCAACTTTTTATCGATCGAGCTATCATACGGTAGTCGCCAATAACGAGCGTTTAAGCGCTCGTCACGTGGCAATTTGCCGTCGATTCGTTGAATTGTCGAATTCGGGGGCCCTTCTCTCGAGACTTTGACCGGAAACTTATGGCCACGTAGAATAGGATTCGTTAAGGGTGCGCAAGCAAGTTTCCTGCGTATTTTCGACGATGGAATTTTCTTCCAGCTCGTGCAATCCTTCGGAGAAATCGTTTAGTTCCGCGATAACGTTATCACACGAAGGCCACGGGATTTATCAATCTTCGTGAAAGAGGAAAAAAAAACATATCGCCCGAGGCAAGCAAGACGCTTTAATAGAACTTCCCGCTGGCCGGAGAAACGTACTCGAAATATCTAGGAAGGCGGCAGGTAGAATCTTCGATCGCGTAGAACGTATACCTGCCTGCGCCGTTCGTTCTGCACTTGACAAGGGCACGCCCGAGTTCAGAAGACAAATGGCTCCACCGTCGACCTTGCATACTCTCTCGCGGTGAGAGAAAAGGAGCAAGAAATTGAAAAGTGATTTGTATACTAATTCGTTTTGTGCAGTAACCCGTAGGTGGGCGAGCGTATTTCGGCGTTCTAGGCATACCTCTGACCGAATAATGGCCGTTCATTACGCTCTTTGCGTGCACGCGCCGTGTCTTAGTCACGTTAAGAATGTGATGATCATAACCGAGGCGTGTTTTCATCTGAAATTGCAATTCTAAAGCGCATCGACATCTGTAATATTTTTTTTTTATTTAAAAAAAATGAACAAAAAATTAATCATCATCTCGGATCTTTTTTTTTCTTTTTAGGAAAAAGATCTATTATCGCGTGATTGTAGGCTTACAAGAAATTCAAATCTAAAGTAACACGATTACAAAAAATACATGTAAAAAATTGTTTGGAGGAAAAGAAGAATAAAAGCATTAGAAAGCGTTAAAATTTTCATACAGATACATTAAATAAAGGCAAGATTTATTCCGTCAGTGACGCGTATAACAAAGTTACTTTAGTTTTAAAAATAAACTAGTACGTACACATACATGCAGTGTGTGTACGCGTTTGTATGCATGCGCACGCGCACGCGCACGCGCGGCTGTATAGAACGCGATAGAGACACCGCGTTATTTTCATTCATAACGTACGGAACCCTTTCCTCGGGTATGCATTCGCGTTAAGGCCGGTCGCTCGCGCGAGTATCGCTCTCGGCACGCCCGGCGCGCTAACTTCGTTTATTGCGGCATCGAGAGCGAATTAACTCCAATATTTGTTAGCGCGTTGCCTGGCGTATAACCGAGCGCAGATCTGTGCAACGCGTAAATTGCAAATTAACTCTAACTCGTAAATTTGTAAATCACGTATTGTACGGCGTATGCTTTCAGCGCAACGTTTCATACGCATGCGGATGGAGTGAAAAAAAAGAAAAAAAAAAAAAAAAAGATTTTATATTCTGGGTTCTCTTTTCCATACACATTGTGGTATAGAAATTATCGATTTATATACGTATAGGGATGAATCCACCGAAAATTCGACCGACAGAAGAGAGGAGAGACCCTTGCGGTGAGTCACATCCGCTCCTTTTGCGTTACGTCGGCGGCCACGTTGCGAGGGGGAGAAGTCTCAAAGCCACACAAACGGCCGTTCGTCGCGAGTGGTATCATAAGAAAAAGATAGCCAATAGGCGTCGTATTTTATGGCGCCGGCATTTATATTCATAACTGTCCCGCGCCACATCGATCTCGCGAAGAAGACGCGCGTGTAATTGCCCTCCTTTATATACATACATATCTCTCCGCGCTCGCGCACACACGTATCCTTACAAATATAAATACATCTACGATAAGGGGTTTTTAGCGAGTACAAGAAGAATCCATTAATATGGCAAATATTTTGTTATTAAGATTCGCGAGAGAGGAGCGAAAGAGGAGAAGGCGAGGGGACACGAAATAAAGTATACAAATCGCACGGAGTGTCTGAGGAGAGGACCGCGTAAATTTTTCAAGAGCCACTTCCTCTCGAGTCGACGTCCTCGTTTCGCTCAAGTTTGTCGCCCGCTTTTATTGTTTAAGAGGAAGAAAGAGAGAGAATCTTTCTCTCTCTCGAAGAACACTAAAGGGCGGCGAGAGTCGGGCGGGTGTGCTAATAAAAAGAAGGGAGAGAAACGTCGCGCGCGATAAGATGAAAAGCGGCGCGTATTAAAGGTCGGAGTGGCGCTCGAGAGAAGCAACCCTTGGTGAATGATTATACCCACGTATCTACTGCGTGGCATTTGTAGTAGGAAATCACTAAAGAGCGAGAGAACGTTCTCCAAATTGACCAAACATACACCGGGCGAGAGATAAGTCGTTTAACGGCCTTACACCGGAAAACCCGTCCCCGTCATTCTCTCGCGTGGTGACTCGCTACTCGAGAGAAAAAGAGTCGCGAAGCGCGGTTTCGACGATGCCGTGGGTCGAGCTAAAAGCGCTATAAAAACGTTCGTCCTAACCCCGCCTCTCCTCAAATATCGCGCGCGGATGCAGGTGCTATATATCGTTGCACTCGATAAGATTAGTGGGGAACTTTGAGAAGCGCGAGCCGCCGTCATAAAACCACATTGCTCCGCGCGTCACGTCACCCTCGCTGGAACGACCGGATTTGTCACGCGTCTCGTTTGAAAAATATTACAGCCGTTGCGCGAACTTCCGGCGTCTTTCTTTAAAACCTCTTATCCTCAAATTCCTTTACGTGATATGTGAGAATTATTCCGAAATTTCTCTCGAGAATTTAACTTTAATAGAGATCATTCGAAATTAGAATCGCTATTTCCTTACATAAAATGTCGATAGTTATAATCTCGACTTTCTATATATATAATAAGATAAAATTAAAGACAGGAAAAATTAATCAAGTACATAATTAACTAATTAACAGTTTTAATAAATATTGGTTTTAAGAATCATGTTTTTAAATTCCATTGTTAGTAAATTTTAAAACAAACCTTTATTCAAAAAACAAAATGTTTCGAAATGATATCAAAACTGTGAAATGCAATCTAATGGGTTTCTAGTATAAATATTTGCAGCTATATAAATTGAAAATAATTTTTCAAGATATGGTTTTTTATAGGGAAGAAACAAGCTTTTGTTTTTCTAAATTTTTTAAAAACATTTAACATCTTTATATTTGATTTATTATAAGTTGATTTTTCATTATTTTTAACTTTTTAGCTGAAAAATTTGTACTAATCACCACTATTTTAAATGTAGTAAATGCGCGATTACATTCTATTGGTTACGTAATTACTATTTTTAATTCTTTAAAAACAAATCAAAATTTAATAAACTGTCTTTATAATAGATGCAAAAATACAGTTTATAATTTAAAAAATATATTTTTAATTACCATATTTTAATATAGTAAGATAATATAAAATTAATATAATATTAAAACTAAAATTCTTACATTTTTAATTAATTTTTTGAAAGTAATTTTAATGGATAAATGAGATTTTTGCGATTAAAATTATAAAACACGACATAATTCTGACAATTTTTAGTTAGTAAATGCATAATAAACATTTTTATGTATCTAAGTGAAAATTATAACCAAAGCAAATATTGTGTTTGATACAATTTGCCGTATAAAAATCTCATTAATTCATTAAAATTACCCTTAAAAAGATGAATTTAAAAGGAAAACTATAATCTTTGTATATTAATAAAAAAAAAAAATATATTTAAAAAACATTTTTTTCCTTATTATTTTAGGAAAAAAAACGGTTTTTCTACATCTTTGATTTACATATATAAATTTTATAAAACTCGAAAACAAAATATATCGATCGACATCTTTGCTTAGCAATTGTATTCAAACATAGAACATCACATGATTTTACCTTTTCGATTCAAGACACCGATATTATAGACTGAAGAATGTTACTTCGTGTCAGTGTTAAAAACCATCTTGTTCGTCGTATCGAGTCCCCATCATTATTTATCCATTTGATCGACGACTCATTCGGCAGCGTTTTCGCATCGATGACACGTTTCGACTGTCACCGAGCGTGAAAACTAGCAGAGTGCTTTTCGTTCGAATACATTCCGCTGTATTTCTACAACCGGTCCGTCGTTCGAAACGTCAACTCCCGTCGAGGCCCCTGGGAGTTTCGTTCTGGGTATTGTGAAGAAGGTGCGCTCGTCGCCGGCTTACTTGACTCGTTTCGTGCGCCGGTACCACTAGCTACATTTCCACTCGCTTCCGACAGGAGAACCCGCACTAAAGGCAGATACACACAATGGCGAACAGTCAGAGAGAGAGAGAGAGAGAGAGAGAGAAAGAGAGAGAAGAATAGGACCTCCCGACGGTACATTCAATTCGGGACATTGGCGGAAGATCGGAGAAACTTACCGTAAAACACCATGCGTCGAACTGACAATGAGAGGGCAAGAGGGCTCGGGAACATTTCCGGAGCGCATTTTGCCAGCTACGACGACGACGGACAATACAGCCACGGTGCACTGATATGCCAATCTCGGGGATGTAATACCGCGTGTCGATACGTACGGATGCCTTGTCGAAAACCCTCGTCAGTCTCCTTTCGGGAAGCGAATCCGGAATCCGAGGACGCGTCTTCCGGATCATTGGCTCATACTGTCGAGACGTGACTATACACGTGTGTATAGCTTTCCGTGTCTATGAGAATTCATTCTTTTACCAAATGCATAAATAAACATCAGCTGTGAATCTTGTCAATTGTTTCTACCTAGTTTTATAATGCCAATTAGCACATCGCATACTATTATTTCTTTTATCAATTTGCTTGCGTTAAAAATATACAATTCAAAGAATGATAGTTTTAGTCATTTAAATTAAATTATATTTTTTAATAAATTTTGTTTTTAATAATTGTACATAGAAAAAGTAATTATAAAAATAATTAAAAGCATTTTAGTCGTCTAACTTAATATAGTTTTTAGATTGCACATACATGGATAAAAGCAAAGTGTATGCAATTTTAATTTACAGGATTAAACTTTACAAAAAAATTAAATGTTTTTAATAATATATTATTTTATATTTTGTCACACGTTTATACGTGTTTTGCATTATGCTAGATAACTTGTTCTTATTAAACGTTTGTAAATTGAAAAATTATATATAAAGTACCTATATATTGTATTCACCCAATTACTAGAAAGTCTGTAGTTTTGTTTGGAGAAAATTACATTTTAGTTTCTGAAAGTTGAACCAATTTAATAGTAACAATTTAAAAACTTATGGGAAAACAAAAATGAATGACCATAATTACCAGACTTTTTTCATTGCTAATTCATCTACCTGTGAAATTAATGAATCTAAACGAGAATGACGTATGAGAATAATGAAATACATGATCTCATAATATGAATAGTAGTTTTAAATATTTTTAGTTGGAAAGCTAAAATCTGAATAATTTAAATGGAGAATAACTTGAGATGAAAGTACGAGACAGATTGCTATTCCATTTTAATTTCGTCGACATAAAATTTCTGCTAGTCTCAGCAGTACTTTTCACTGCTGTCCTTAACTTTTAAGTGCATCTTCCCCTCTCCTCCATATCCATTTTTTTGTTAATAAACTTTTCTTTGCGATTTTTCCTCGACGTAAGCTGCTGTCATCTTCGCATTTTGATTAACGACGCAACTCTTTTTCGACACGCTCATAATTGACGTTCAGATACAATCTCCTTCGTAATACATGCCATAAAGTTTATCGCGCAGTTTGTACAACGTGTAGAAAATTATAATGAGCGAAAGGGTAACTGTAGACGTAGAGCGTCTACTGTAATTAATTTAGAGGCGCGGTACTCTTAGACGAACGCACGAATAAGTAATCGATCCGAACGAAGAAAAAAAAATATATATATATATATATAAGGTACTCGCGATATTACAATTAACTCAGGGATAATTATGAAACTAATAATTAAGGAACTTGACATCCCTTCTTCTCACTCTTCTCCTGATGTTTAGCTCGCGTCTTTAAGTCTGCATCTCTGGCGATATATTTTCTTGTAGGAATTTCCGAGCATCGATTATATCGGTCCGGTTCTCCCTAGCTCAAGCTTATTTATCTGCGTTGCACGTACGAAAAACCCGACTACTCGAGCAGACCCACGTCACTCTTGTTTCCTCATCATGGGTGACTTTTAAACACCATTAGATTAGGTATGCAAGCGTGACGTTGTAAAGATTAGTGCAGAAAATAATGCGTAGACATCGATCATGAACCGTAGTTTATTTACTGCTTTCCTAGACAGCAATCTATGTAAATGAAATGGCTCAATGGATGATATGTACATATATCCCTTTTTGGCAAATATCTATTTACAAAAATGATTTCTTTCTCTCTCTCTCTCTCTCTCTTCTCGTTATATATAAAAGAAACTTTTTTTTTTAACATTTGATTAATTTTACAATTTTTTAAATTGTATAATATAATTTAGTGGTTCAAACTGTAGACGAAAAATAGAAGAGATTATTCCAGACATTGTTGCACTTTAAAATCGCAATTTCAAATGAAACTCCGCACAGTCGGGACGCGCGCGTTTAAATAGAAATTGAAAATACACTTTGGTTACGCTTAAGATTAATAAAAGCTATAAACAATAATTATATATATATATATATATATATATATATATATATATTGTTGCGAATTTCTATATATAATATTTCAAGTGCTTACGCAGGTGAGGCGCGTGACGTTGCGCGTAACGTAGCACGGCGACAGCAATGCGACGATTTTCCGCCACGCGGCCGTGTAATTAACACAACTGTAATGCCGCAATGTTGCGGCCGAAGTTTCAGGAATGTGGAAGGCGGGTCAAGTCTATTACGGCGCGCACAAGCGGCAATGGCAGACTAATTACTAAAGCTGCAAGCGGGCTGATGTACGCGTTGCAACATCGTCGTGTCGTCATCGTCGTTTGGGCCAACGTCGAAAACGTTATTACATCTCGCTTGTTTCTCTTATTTTTTTTTTTTTTTTTTTTTTTTTTTTTTAAGCGGGACATACATTTTCCACGCGATGTCGAGATGGCAATCCAGAATTCCGGCCGCGGAAACGACGATGACGACGACGGGTAATGGGCAGGCCGGTAGGCGGATGTTAGGAAAGAGGCGTAGCTCTTCGTCGTAAAATCATAACCGGCGATGGAAATTCGGTCGAGCTGTGCTAACAGCAGCTGCTGCAACGCCGAGGAGAATTCCGAAACGCAATCAATTTATCAGCGGCGGGTGCGCGAACGTGACCAGACTTAAGCATATGGCCGATTTAACGACGTCGGCCGGAGAGAGGGATCCATGACTACTCTTAGCGCCGGGAGATTATGCGTTCATGCTGTTCCTGGAATATATTTTCTGCTCTCGACATAAAGCTGCAAGAAAGAGAGAAAGAGAGAAAAAGAGAGGCGGAACCAAAGAGGCGCGCGCGAAAGAGAGGAATGACCCCAATTATGCACCGCACCAGTGGCGAATTTGTTACGGCGCGCATTGTAACCGAATGTAACAATAAGGAACGCCGCCGCGTCCCCCTTCCCCCTTTCCTCGACGAGGGTAGAAATTTTCGAATTACCCAACGGGTATTCCCGTCGGGATTGCATCGCGGCTTTCACGGTGGGGTAGCGCTGAGCTTTGAATTTTCTGTATCGGCAATCACGCGATTTCGGGAACGCATGACTTTTGAGCGCGACGAGTCTCACGCGTATTTTAAAGTCAACGCACTTGAAAATTCTCTTTCGATGCGAAAATTTTGTTTATTCGTACAGAATAGCGTTTGAAATAGAATTTATACTTGTGCGTTTTTTAGGACGAGAATATGACACGAATGTAAAAGAGATGTATTAATAAATAGATATAAATGTGACAAATGATAATAAAGTTTGAGAAAACTAGCAGAAATTTATGTAAAATCTATTTTATTGTTGGACAATTTGTAATTCATGATAAAATAGACGCAAGACAGCAGAGATCTATTTATAATTGATACGTGCAGTATCAATATATATAATTTTTTTCCCAATATTACAAGCATATTTTAGATAATTTATAATTTATGTCAAAATGTAAAAGAAAAGACATTAATCTATAATATATATTTTATGTGTATTACCATATGTGAGTAAACTAATGTATGTAATATGTATCTTGTCTGTGATGATAAATGTATTTTACATCTTAAAATATTTTCTACACTATCCATTATTTTACGCGCAATACAGAATTATAAGTAGAATTTGATATCGAAAATTTATCGTAAACTATAAATTGTCTATATAAATGAATTAATCTTTATACAATTATAAAATTATAAATAGATTTTTGTTTTGAATTTTTTACAAATTGGAAATCAATTAATTAATTAATAAAATAATCTTTAAATAAGAGATTGATTTTATTTAATTCATTTATTTATTTATTTAGAGAGAAACAGCTTTTATATTTAAAAATCATATAAAATAATATTTCCTTACTTAAAAATTTAACAAAATAATTTCCTACTTTTTTTTATATGAAAAAAAGTTTTTAAATAACATTTAATCTTTGCTTTCGTACAATTTATTTTTTATCATCAACTAAAAGTATAGAACTCGTGCTCATGGAAAAATCATGAAGGAGAAAAGTTTGTGAGAAAACTATTTATTCTTCAGGGATCGATCGTTCGATCATTGCCGAACAATCGCTAGGGGAGACTACCTTAAAGTTACGAATAGAGCGGCATTCGCGTAAAAGGATGCGAACATATCGTGCCCCGACCCCCGACCGCATTGTACGAGATCGGTTTGAAAAGGGACAAAATTTTCGACGACACTCTTCGCCCCGCGATCGTCCTATGTATCTAAGACGGAAGACCGGGTGCGGCGCGGATTCTTTTCAATAAAACTTGAGGACTGTCAGACTGTGGCAGGGGGCGGTCGGCCCCCACGTCGGCCATTCTCATGCCCGGCTTGCTCTTTAACGTTCTCTTGTTATTTCAATTGCCGTCTCTCTTACCTGTCGCCGTAGTGTCAGTCCGGCCGTGGCGCCTGAAAAGAGCAAAGCAGCAGAATTTTCTCCATCCATTGAAAGTAAGATAAGCGTGAGTGGGATTTCGATGCCATCGCGAAGGAGAGGCGGGGAAGAGAAGCTGTCTTCTCTCGCTCCGTTTCCTTTCCTCGGAAATCCGCAAAATGGAGGGCGCGCAATGCCTATCATAACATTCTCGTTTTACGGTAACAATGCGAAGGTAACAAGACGTTTGCCCGAAGGACATCGAGCGTGAAAAAATAACGCGCACAGATGATTCGCGGAGGAAACCCGGGAAAAATAGCCGCATAATTTTACGAGTTGCACGAGAGCCGTATACGCGGTCGGTTATGGAGTAATTTCATAATATCGCCGAGCGTTTCTAGAATTTCTCTATATTTGAACTCAACACTGACTTTATTTCAAAAAAAAAAAAAAAAAAAAAAAAAAAAAAAAAAGAGAGAAAGAAACTACCCCTATTTACGTTATTATATTTTAAAATTTATTCACGCACTTTCTTTTCTAGTTAGACAAATGAAAGAAAACTATAGAGCGAAAAATATAGAGTACTATTTTTCAAGAGAAACTAGCTTATTCGTACGTCACGCAAAAGCAGACAGATGGCTGCAAGATATAAGAACAAAGCAGACTTTTATAAAAACAATGATGAAATTTTTAAACATCTCTATTTTCTCTATGTTTTCTCCATGAATATATTTTTGCTATTTTCGTTTCGTCAGGAATTTATAAAGTAGCGTATGCGGTCTCTATACCTCTAGTACTCTTGTTTTTGCGACGGCAACGCGTTCAATATACGCGTTCAATACGAAAATAGCATAAAAGATAGAGACCATCGAATGTACAAAAAGCACACGACTGATGGTCCGCGCGGGAAAGGAAAAAGAAATTACACGCGCGAAATAGCCGTTTCCGGATATAATCAAATTGTGAAAAATACGGGGAATATTTCGAAGGTATCGCGGAGGCGAACGGTGAAAAAAAATGCGATGAATACGAAAAGTCGAAACGCGATATATATCCTCGCTACTCGCTGTGGGAATAGACCGTCATTAGGGTCTTTGAGCCCGCGGACGAAATTACGCTTGAATCTCCGCATGATCTGCGCTTTATTATATATCCACTGTGTAATTTTCATTCCATCCGTTCCACTTTGGACTGCGTGCGTGTCTTCGGCCCGTTAGATACTTTTTTAATATACATTCCCCGCAGCGTTTTCTTCTCGCGATACTATCCTCCTACGTGTATACCTCGTCCTTATTTAATGTTCCCACCCTAATTGAAATAATACTTAATAAACTTGATGCGCGCGTGACTATTTTTAAAATAAGAAAGAGATTAATAAATTATAATAGAATTTAAGACGGAATATAATATATATTCTTAACGTTTAAAAATTGCTAATAAATTGTATATTGAAATGATAAAAATGGTGATTCACACACGTGCGCGTAAAAAGGGCAATAAAGTTGCAACGAAATTAAATTATGAGAGAGAAAGAGAGGGAGAAAAAAAGGGAATGAGAAAGAAAGTGATGGGGAGATGAAGCTTCAACTTCAATATTTCCTTTCTAGTTCGATAGTCCAACCGTGTAGCCGTAACAGAATTTCTAAGTACAAAATTTAAGGAACCTCAATGACTTCTCTTGGCGCGGCGAGCGAATAAAACCGAAGAAAGTTTCGATTGATTTTTCAAGCTGAATTCACAAGCACTCATAATCCAAAGTTTCAAGAGAGGAACGAAGTGCGAAGCGAAATGAGATCTCGCGGTGGAGATCTTCCGCGATGCGATGGTAGAAACCGTAGAAACAAAACTAACGTCGTTAGCGTAAATTTTATAAGAAAATAGAGAGGAAACTCTCTATTTCTCTTATGGAGACCCGCTTTAATTAATAACTGAGTGTATATTTGTGCATTTATTTGTACAAAGAGAGGAACTCGTACGCCGGGGAGAATAAACGTTTTACGTCTAATATATTTACTCATTCCAGAGTATATTTACATTTATGGAAAATAAGTACCCCGTGCAAAATCCTCTTTACTTAAGGAGATACTCTTCCGAGACGCCAAGCGCTTGGTATTTTTGAGAAATTAAAATTAAACAATCGTGTTTGATTTGAATTAAAAATTCAAATACTTGATTATATTCAAATTGAAACTAATGTAGCTTATTAACAATTTAGTAACGTCAAACATTACATTAGCGAGTTTTGAATTTTCTCCAGCCTTTATAGCGTCTTTATAGTCAATACGGAATGATAACGTGTTAAATTGGAATATTTAATGAGGGTGCAATTTATCAGTCGATCGTTTCGAAATCTCACAAATTAATGAATCTTTATTGAACAATTGCTTCGGAGATAGCGAGTCTCGACAATCTCTTTTCGCGAGCTCCTCTCCGATATTTACGACCGAAATGTACGCTGTTGTCATCGTCGTCGTCGCCGTCGCCGTCGCCGTCGCCGTCGTCGCCGTCGTCGTCGTCGTCGTCGTCGGCAATTGCCTTCTACGTTTTCATTCTCCCTTTGACATTAATTCTCGTGCTCTCGAGGAAATTAATTGGCGTTACACCGCGGAATATGCATGCCGAGTGCCGCCGTAATTAATAAGGCACAGTAACGGTATGGAAAACGAGCCGGCGGAAACCGGCTTGGCAGCGGCGAATGATTAGCGCGACGGAAATCACGATGCGACAGGGCGCAAGATTCTCAGCGAAACAACGATCCATCTCTCCCCTACCGGTTTTTACGGACAATGTCGCGTCCAGCGTTCTTTTTATCTCAGCGCAGCGCGACTGTTGGCAGAAAAGAGAGAAAGGGAAAGATGAAAAGGAACGAAGAACGGAAGCGGACGAATACAACGGGGACCATTGTTCGCGTCGCGAGGTCTCTTAAGCTATCTGAGCCAAATTATCAAAATAAAAAAATATATATGAAAATTAATAGCAAATAATTAGCAAAAAATTTTCATATATATTTTTTTATTAGATAATTTGGCTCAGATAGTTTAAGAGACCTCGCGTCGCGCAGAAATTGGCGAAACAAGAATTACTTTACACGACGACGTTAGCGGTCGCGAGCATTAGACAGGTGTTACGATGCAGCCGTAATCTCGGTAACGGGGGGGGGGGAGGGGGCGGGTTGCGTCCCGGCAATAATCGTTAGAGGGCGCGTGCATAATTATGACCGTCGGTCGCGCAGTTTGCATAGCATTTTGTTTACGGTAATCTGTGATTTTACGATCACGACGCGATGGTGCAAAAATGCCACTCGAGCTCGACGAAATCACAGTTTTATTTTTTTGCGAGAAAGAGAGAGCGCATCTTTATCAAGGCGAGCGTTTTGGTTCGTTTTTCCACGCTCGTTTTTCGGCGCTGTTGGATCCATCCGCGTTCGCACAATATCGATGAGAGAAAGAGGGAGAGAGAGAGAGAGAGAGAGAGAGAGACTGGTAGGTTGTAGATCCAAGTTTACTCGTGTAACGGCCTCTTGTTCACGGTATCATACTTGGTTCGCCTACGCGGCCGAACTTTGCCATACACGGATGGTCACGAAGACCCCGTGTAATTGTGTGCGAAACGCGCGTTGTGCGGTATAATTGAAACAGGAGCGGATACGGGCGAGGTAGAGGCAAATGCATCTCGACGGTTATTCGATTATTCGCGCGAAAAAATCGTAAATGCGCTAATTAACTCGGAAAGCGTCCGCGTTACGTTACATATACGCGCATGGGCGTAAAATGTGCAATCTTTGTTTGTATATATACAACGGTAATTTTTTTATAGCTCCTCTGGCATTTTTAAATTGTGCCAGGCGAGATATTTTTTTGTCGAGTCGCATACACGCGAGGAAATTATAAGTGTATCTGTAAAAGATCGATGTGAGGGTACATATGTGTGTTGTAGGTATGTGTATGTGTATGTGTATGTATATATATTTTTCCTGTTTACAAAAATGACTATTTAGCAGACGAAAATGCGGATAAAATGCAAAAAAGGAAGAATTTATAATTTATTATTTTGATATTTTTCATTTTTGTCCTCTTATTTTTAGAGTGGAGGAAATTTCAGTTAAAAAATGTTACATCGAATGGATTTGTGTGTTTACGCTTTACATAAAATTACGAGAAATGGAACGAGTGTTACATTTAAAATCAAGATTGAAGATATCTGCTAATGTGAAAAAATACTAGAAACTATAACAACATGTTTTGAGATTAAAACAACAAGGTGTTTCGTGACTCGCATACAAATAGGAAGAGAAAAATTTTATTTGTTCAAATATAAATATAAAAATTACATACTTTTTACGCTTCTATCTTGGAATCTAGAGAACAAAATATCGATTATTCAGTATATCACGTATTTCTTTTGAAAAATTCTATTTATTTTATAAAATTCATGTGCACATACACGCGCAGCATCGTAACGTGAATTGAGTACACTCGTATGGAATACATCAAAATGGCTCTTTATAAAATGAAATCTAAAGCTTTCAATTGCGCGTAAACAATGGCATCTGCCACTCATTAATGCGACAAACTCGCACCATTATGTGCGGAACGCGAAAGGTAACACGGTGAAAAACGAGCGATAATGAAACTCTCGGCTTTAAAATGTACTCGACGAAAACTCGATTACAGGTGCATATAAATCCGCCGACTGTCGATTAAACCCGCGCGCGCGCGCGCGCGCGCATCAAAAAGTGGTTGAAACCGGGATTTATCGCGCTATCTGAACCCGACTTGGCACTTATGAAGAGAGAAGGGTCAATTTTTTCCGAATACCTGAAAGGGAATGCCGATTCCTCCCTTTCTCCTCTTCTCCTCGACAGCCTCATATCTCGAAAGTAACATGCACCGTGTGTTTGCCGTGTCAATCTTTCAAGGCTATCAGGATGCATCGGTCGAACGAGTATGTGACATCTTTTCTTTCTCTCTCTTTCTCTCTTCTCGTTGCAACGACACTGTCGAGGTTGTCCCGCGGCGGCAATATTTTGCGCACATGATTGGACAAAAAGCGAGACCTCGAGTGGTCCCGGGGTGCGCGAGGGGAGAGGGAGGAATCCGGGGGAGGGCAGATGCTCACTCCGCAGCCTCACGCCCCGATACAATGGGGCTGGGATGTGCACGGGGAAAATAACGGCGGTAAAGCCACGGGTCGGACTCAATAGGGTTCCAGCTTTCTCTCCTTTCTTCTTCGTCACTAGCTCCGTCGGGAGACATATCTCTTCCTTTCGCTTTTCCCTTGTTCATCCATTCGATGCGTTCTTCTCTCCTGCCTCTTTTTCTTTGTTTACACGAAAAACCCGAAATCGCTGAATAATAGCGATTGCACCCCGCGTTCTCGGTAAACAAGCGTCTTTCGAATTCCTACAATGATGATAAATGTAAGGATTTTTTTGGACATTCTTAACTCTATTATTATCTAATATTAATGTTTATTCAATACTTTTCTAATCCTTTTGCTTCATATTTATTTTACATTTCTAAATAATATTTAAATCCTCAATTAAATCCTTGACATTATTTGGATAAATATATTTTTAGCCGATGATAATAATTTTCGCTGATGCTTTTATTCTATAATATAAAATTAAACGCTCTATTATTATATTTACTTTTATACTGTGTGTTGCATTAACTTTATCGTTTTTACTTTGTGCGTCATCAACAAAAGTTAAAAGAGTCACACGTTGTAATAGATATCCATCCTCCACGCCGAAGCCTCTCACCTTTCCTCTCGGATCTCTTTCATGCTCGTTCTTTCTCATACTCTCCCCTCTCCCCTCTCCCTCCTTGTTCTCGCGTATTGTCTTTATCTTCTCATCCAACTATCCATCTATCTCGCTTGCTCTCGTCCGGTCTCGTTCCGGTACTATCTGCCGTGCTAGGAGAAGGATACGTGCCCGCTATTGTGCTGATTCTGAGTTACGTCAGGAGTAGCAATTGTGTCAAGTTTACGGTCGAGCGCCATTCCATTGACTGTGGCGCATGTATCTAACGTGTGTCGTGGCATACTCGGGCAGAGAGAGAGAGAGAGAGGAGGCGAAAGAGCACGGGATGGATGCAACGTGGTTCGCATTAAAGGAAGAATTACTGGGAACTAGTTTTCTATGGCCCATCCCTTCCTCCCCCCTGCCACCCTGCGCTACGCGCCAGGCTTCCTCAGGTGAGGCATAAGGTCAGAAGGATGATTCCATTATAAGTTTCGCCGGCTCATCGGGCTCTTTTTATCCCTCTCTCTCTTTCTCTCATTCTCTCTTTTCTTTCTCTCTGAACCTCCGACACTCTCTCATTCCTGTATCGCTAGAAGCCGGCACGTCGGCTTCTACAAATTGCTGCGGCCATCACGTTATAGTACCCGGTAGTAGTTATTCCATCAGCGGAATGATTCATCTTTTTCCGGGGTATATAATGTATTCCATATAATGTATTCCAGAGCATTTCCGTTTTCCTTCTCGCTTCGTCTTTTTCATTTTCTCTTCCTCTTTTTCTTTTTCTTTTTCTTTCTTTCCTTTGTTTTTCTCTCTATGGAGTTCTTACACGTTTGACAACGAGATTTCAGCCGTCGTGCGTTAATTAGTAACTGCTATCTTTCTCGAGAGCGTTTCCTCGCGTATTAAATATATGTAAAGTGACGTCTGTCGTACATTCGATCTGATTTCATTGAATCGCGATTAAATCGCCATATGTCATGCAACTTTTCAATGTAAATTAATATGTACATTCGCATGTTAGGAACTAGATTCGCCGGATAGATCAAAAGAAAGGATTGATAACGTTTGATCGGTGTCTTCTCATATCAGGACTTGATGTATATCTGAACAATTTCGATATTGTAGAGAAAGCACGCGCTATAGTAGCTCATAGTTTATAGCGGCAACGACCATACATATATAGCTGATCGTATTTCTGTGTTTATCGATAAATCGTGCATAGAACGTTGGCGGTTTTCATTCTCGGAGCGCGGTATGTTTTACATGTCAAAATTGAAGCGAAATAACACTTGTTTACTTAATAGCGTCCATCGTTTGCTGTTACTGCATCGTTTATTCCTCTTTTTCTCAAATGGCAAACTAAACAAGCGCAAGCCTTTTAACTGTGAAAAATAGCGTATTAATTTCCATTTAAAATGTTATGTGAAAAGAAATTTAATTCTGTAAATACACCCCTCGCAGATTGTGAAAATAATCCAGTGAAAAATCTAAAACTAACAAAAAAAGTCTCATTTAATAGTCTACCAATTTTTTCGTAATATATTTAGCGGCAAACAAGAAATGTAGCAAATTTTAACCGCAGATAAAAATGCAAATAAAAAGAACAAACGATATCATAATTTGAGAAAAATTATCGTTTGAAATTAGAAGAGAAAGATTCCGATTGCAAAGCTTAATTCCAATCCTCTTACTATTCGATTTCTTTCATAATATAATAGAAACGCTCGATATCTCGACGATCGCAATTCTTTCCGGTTCTTTCACATTATCCGTGTCTGGCGGAAAAACTCTGCGCGATGCCTGATACACCCTGTATAGATACCGCGGTTATAGATGGTCGTGCGATTCAGGCAACAAATATTCGAGTATCTCCTTTCCTCTCCGTAGAAACGCGCCCAGGGGTCCAGACGGAACGTGACCAAGATAACGAAACGACGCGTTCTATTCCGCCGTGGCTTCGTAGGCGAAGTCGACGCCCGGCACATTTTAGTGGCGCCGAAATCTTGAGACCAGAACTTTCGGGTATACACGTAGCGGAAGAGCGAGCTCCGTACAAGAGATCCGAAAGGTCGGTATAACGTTTTCTCGTTCGAGTATATCTTGCTTTTATGCGGCACGATACGTTGCACGTGGTGCACATCGAGCATCGCACACCGCCGAGAAATATTTATTAGACCGCATCCTCGCGCGCTGAATTCTTACGAGCCTAACGACACGGTTCACGCGTGACAAAATACAAAAGTCGCGAAAATATGGAATCATATTTTTTTCATATTCCTCTCGAGATACCATTTCCAGCAGACATTGACTCTGAAATTTGAAAAATTAATAATACTTTTGCTGTTACTTATTGAAACATAAATACACAACATTCAACATTCACAAATTTAATCAAAAATTTTTAATAATTTTAAGTAATTAAACAAATTTTTCAATTTATTATGAGTATTTGTTTAAGCAAAGCGCTGTGAGTTCGAAAAAATTTTATGTTACATCCTTTGCTGAAAATCATACAAGAGAATTTTCAATATTTTTTATTATTATTAAAATTCAAGCTGAAATGCATAAATAATCGTGGAAATATAGAAAAGCTATTTTAGCTATTTTAGCAAACGAAATCTATAGAAATTTTTCATTTCGATATCTGGTAATAATGTTTACTTTTCGTTGTTATATATTAATCGATACTTTTTATTTTTAAAGACAGAATTCTTGCTAAAACTTATATATAATTATAAATCTCTTAAAATCTTATTCCAAGAATAATGAGGACAAATCTTGCGGGACAAAGTAAAATATGCTGTGTAAACTTTAAACTAACGGCTAAAAACTTTTATTTGTTTAGATGATATAAAAACCTATAAAAATAGTGAAACTAATTCAAAATTTATAATTATTTATGAATTGTCACGAAATGATACGCTAGTGATACGCCTCACATATATATATATATATATATATATATCTCACATATGCATAACATTTATACATCATATTTCATGTTATATATAATAATTAATTATATTATATAATCTGTGTAATTAAAAAAAGTTTACGCTCATTTTTACTTTCATCGCACCCATTATATCCGTACGTTTACATTACATGTTCTTAAAGCAATACGATGGAGCTTATTCTAGATGTTTTATTAGTCCAGACGCCCACGCGCGTTATACTTATGCTTTTATGTAAATTTGTATGCGATGGGCTTTTACGTTCAGCTTCCGCAGTGCGGTTTTTTTTTTTCTTTCCGTTGCTCCCATGGCAACGCATTAAATCGATGAGGGATTACGACGTTTTTGTCGTGCTTACTTCACGTCATTATTTATACGTTTGTTCTTGTACCGCGGCGCGTAATTTCCGCACGCGGGCGGGAAAATCGATTATCATACCGAATTTTAAGGCTACATGAAGCGCGTTGCATTATTCTCTATTCCAATATTCTATATGCGAATCAAGGTATGGAATATATTTGCAATGTAATAAGACTACGAACATAGACTCACAAGTTACGATATAGGTCTTACGAGTGAAAAAAAAAAAAATTTTAAGGGAAAAATTTAGTTTATGTAATATAGGATTGCGGTGTCGCAATTAGGAAAATGGAAAATTTGCAAAATTTCGAACAAAATGCGAATTTCGGATGCGCTTATTATTGTCTATTCTTGTTTTTCGAGCTCCAATTTTTTGGCGCATATTCAGAGAACACGAGACGTATATACGCGCACGACAATACTTGAAATAGTACAACTGCCTTTTAATGGAAATATCTCCAACGTTCCTATACGACCCGCTGTCTCGCTTTTGTCAGTTCGCGCGTCTCTTCGAAGTTATGGGTAGATATCGGGTTTTGTGAGCGCCATCAAACTGCTAGTAGTCGTGCGGGAGAGACCGCGCGCGAAACTGCGGCGCGGCATTTATCTAGCTAACTGAGCCGTGTCTGTCGCCTGGAATTGTGATCCGTGTTCCATTGTACTTAAACAGTCCGAAATGTCGCCGGTCGATTTAATTTCGGGGATACGGCAACTATTTCCATTTACGAGATTTATGTTTACCGCCGCGCCGCCTCGCGCAAATTGCTCGTCCGCGGAAAATATTCGCGCCGGGAGAAATTTTACGACGCTCCATTACACGAACGAGAGAGAGAGAGAGAGAGAGAGAGAGAGAGAGAGAGAGAGAGAGAGAGAGAGAGAGGGGGGGGCCGATTTGTTAATGTTTATTAACTTTCCGGAGCGCGACGGGAGCGAAAATTCTCTTACGCCCGCGAACTTGGGAGCGACTTTGGAGTTGCTTTCGCAGTGTGTTCCAAGTAAAACAGGACGGAGACAATTCTGCGCCCTCCGGCAGTACAATGCTAAGCGCTACTGAAGTGCAGTTTGACGTTTCATCCATTAGGCACAATGCTCGAAATTCTCTACGAGTTTACCGAAAGAGCGTATGTCAATATTTAAAAACCCAAAGAATACTTAAGTTCGAAAAGAAGATGTGAAATCGATATTAAGGTCGTGAATGCATTTGCAAACTCGTCAGGCAAAATACTTTTCTTCACGTTCCTTTTTCTTTTCCCATCACTGTGTATGTTGTGAGTATGCAAATAATTTTTTCTTTTTTTGTTTTCTACTTGTTTTATATAATTGGCTATGTTAATTTATAGTTTTTTGGAGAAAGTTACTTTTTTAAATTTTGTTTGTTGTTTGAAAAAAGTGTCAACGTTGATCACTTATCGTTTGTAATTTGAATAATAATTTTTTTTTAATTAAACGATAAAAAATTGTGGTTTATTTAATTTTTAATAAATTAAAAAACTGATAAACGAATCTGTAGTTTCCAAGAAAAAGGAATATAAAGTTAAAAAAATATAATTTTATAGGAAATTGTAATTTTTTTTTTTTTTTTTTTTTTGTCACAATTGTATTTAGGTATGTTAAAATATTTTACATAGTTTAAACTATTCAAGAAAGAAGAAAAATTGTTTAAAACAAAAATTTTGATAATTGGATTATTTTTAAGTGCATTCTACTTATTAATAGACTTATCAAATCAAATTATCAACGCGCAAATTGCGTCGTAAAACATCACGCGACTATCCTTGAGTCAGCAAATTCTCCAAATTTCTCGAGCGTATGCTTTTGACATTTAGCGCTGCATCGCCGTGTTATATTTTACGCATAGAATTGTACAGAGCGTTGAGAGCTCGTTCAATACATTTGCAAACATATGACTTCGTCCCGTTGATTCCCACGTGAATCTGCCGTTAGCGTTTCGACTGCAGATGCGCATCGCGACTCGAGGAATTCCGAGGCGCATTGCAGAATGTCCGAAAATGCATGATTATGCGACAACCGAGAATACAAATATGTTTATGAATTTAAAATAGTCGTCGTAAATTTCTATGAAAAGCGTAGAATCTGACTGTATCTGTACGTATCTTTTCCAACGACGAGATAAAGATTATTTTTTCTCTACCGATTCGATAATGGAATATTTGTCGAGGGTACGTCACCATCGTAACAATAAGGGACAAGGCTAAATCTTGAGATACGGACCTTGAGCTGTACGTAAACGGGTCTTCTTTTTCTTCGTTATTTAAATAAAGTACCTATATATATATATATACGACGACATTAGAAACAAATTGGGTTCCCTTGTAATATTGTATTCTGATGGTTTAGAAAAAAAATTCAAAGTGAAATTTAGTGATTGCAATACATTTTTATTAGAAATCTTATTAAAAGCTGAAATGCTTTTTATTAAATTCCAAATCGTGACACGTGACCTTTTCGAAGCTAAAATCATATTGAAAATTACCTACAAATAAAGCTGCGAGAAAAGAAGAAAAATTATTTTAATCAAACTAATATTTTTTGCAAGAAATGTAGCTTGTTTTTCATTGTATTTTAATATGCAAAGAAATCGAAGGCAAACTCTATCTTGAACTATTGTCTGGGCTCCGCAGGGAAATAATTCCATCCGCGGGTTTCGATTCAGCGACGACGTTTACTTTAAATGACGATGGAGAAATCATATCGAAAACCGAATCAATTTTGCGCGATAGCGTTTCAATGATGCACGATGAGTATACATATCGAGGGGTCGCTAAAGCGTCTCTCCGCACGATCCATTGGGAAAATTCTGCTCCAGCTCGGTTTTCCCGCGCGAGCTGCCGCCGGGTGTTCGATAATTCGCAGAAAAATCGCTCTTTTACGTTTCATGACCGGTAACGTTTCCCTCGGAAACGCACACCTGCTAGACAGAACGCAACGTACACACATATACGTAGAAAAACAATGACGAATTGTGGGCTAGTGGGACGAGCAGGGGCAGGCGATGATTTAACACTTTGTGTGTTGCCCGACACTCGGTGGCATAAAACATGCAGCGCCCCGTGATGAATCGCGCGCGTCTGTTTTGCGCCACGTGGCTCGCCTCTAATTGGCATCATCGCGATTCCATTAAATCCACCGCCCCTCACGATTCCGTCGAGCGTCACGACTTTATTAATCTTGCATCCGGCACCCGTTCCACCCAGGATCCAATAAACCCCATACATTTCTTCATCTCGAGGATTTTAAGTTGATGGGAGCTCGAGAGACCGTGTATTAATAATATATAGCATATATATATATATATATATATATATCGATTCCTTTCTTCAAATTGATACTTTCGTATCGATTCTTCTTATATATAGAAAAGTTTGCCCTCTTGCAAATATATATATTTGAAATTGAAACTATTATAGATATATTGAATGAGTTTTCTCTCTCTCTTTCTCTCTCTCTCTCTCTCGATTCTTTTAACCAATAATTAGAGAAATATACTTTTGTGGTAAATTATTATTCTGATAATTATTATTTGTAACAATTTTTCTGCTTAATATCACCGAGTAATTATATCGATACTAATATTTATATGGATTAAAAATTTTAAAATGATAATTGAAATGGACTTTTATTATTAACGTTATGTTTTACAAAATTTCATATTTTTCTTTAAACTATAATGTATAATTCCAAATTTCAATTTTCACGTAAATCGAGTTACTCTTTGAGATTAATCATTTGCGTGTTACTAGAAGATTGACTTTTAATCATCTTCCTTTACGCGCATTGAACATTGTGACGGCGAGTAGATAGGATTATACGCGAGCAAAGCGCCAAGAGAAAGAGAGAGAGAGAGAGAGAGAAAGAGAGCAGCGTTAACTCTTCCCATCTCTTGACAATGTTAAGACAACGAGGCGCAAAAGCGCGCGCAATCTAAAACAAAAATGCTTGGACGTTAATTTTCGGGCAAACGGCGCGAACGTAATTACCGGCCGCCGCGATCGAGAGACCCGTAACCGCTCATTATCATCTCCCTGTTAAAAAGTAAGTTTCCCTCCCCGTCGCTATTATCTACTCTCTTTTTCTGTCTCTCCCTCTCTCTCTTTCTTTCAGCTTTTACGGAAAGAGATGGCTTTCTAATGGACGCCGACCTTCTCGTATGCGGACCTTTCGCGCCGCGAACACGCATTCTCTTCCACGAAGTGGACGCGCCACCTCTCTCCCTCTCTTTCGCTCGGCCCCTCGATCCGGATGCCGAAATTATTAGCTTCTGCGCGGAGCCGGGCCCGGGAGCCCGGGCCACGTACGCGCGCGGAAAAAACTGCATAACCGATGCAAGGTGCGACCAATCATTTTTGGGGGTCGAAAGAAATTGCCGGGCAAGCTGTGTGTGTACGCGTCGTTCCCTTTGAGAGAGGGAACCATGGCAGCGAACACCTGCTGCTCTCGGCCGGTATTATACGACACGTTTCGCTCATCTCCTCCTCCTCTTTTCCTTCTCAGCTTGCCTCTTGCTCCTCGTGCTTCAACATTTCCGAGGAATCGGCGACCCGGCCAATTTTCCCGTGGACCCTGTCATCGTACATATCGGCACGCGCGAACCCCGTTTTCCAACGTCTCGACCCAAGGACGATCGAGCTCGTCTAACCTTCGGGAATTTAGTAGGTTTCTTCTCACTCATCTCGCAACTTTTCCCCGTCGCACACAATGCCTCCCCTTCCCTTCCCCCCCCCCCCATTGACGTTCCGTTGTCGGCCAGATGGCGGTCGTCATTAAAAACTTTTCGCGATTATGATTTCCTCGATTTCAATAGTTTGACAGGTGCCATCCGACGCGACGCGACGCGACGGTTTTTAAAAAGCCGAGCGTCGCGTCTTTTTTTATGCGCGTAGTTTTATGCCTCTTCGAGGTCGCGACATAATTTGTACGCGATGGATTTTTCTGCGATAATATTCTCTTCCTCCGCGTATGTGTTACTCTGCGGTGACATAATACGCCTTCGTAAAAGTGTGTGTCGCACAATGATATAATAAAATTACCAGAACTGGGAGCGCCGATAAAAACTGGCCGCCGATACTAACGTCTGATGGGAAAATCGATTTCGCTTTTGGAAAGTCATAAATTGCGGCGCTGAACTTGTAGACTAGAGTAATGTTCAACTTTGACCCCTTTTTTTGTTTCATTTTTGCCGTAGCTTAAAACGTGATAAAGCGAAAGCAAGTACACCGATGTATGTAGCTAGTACATTTAATATCGTGGTTATTATTTTTATAAGATATTTTATCAGATTTTTAAAGAACAAAAAAATTCTACAACTTTGTGCAGATATATTAAATAAAAAGACATAGTAAAAAACGCTTATATACGTATTAAACATATGTATAAGCGTTTCATAAATAGTATGATACTCAGCTTAACATGCTTTAAAATTATTCTGACACTGAGCCAAAGTTCAAAGAAATATGAATTTGATTTATAATTATAATAATCAGATCAAGCGAATATATGTATAAAGAAATATCTGGTTATAAATAATTAATCTCTTTTTCGACTTGATTTTTTTCCATTTGGTATAAAGTTTAATTTAAATTTATATAAAATTGCAGAAAAAATTCATAAAATGGCAGCATTTATATTAAAAGAAAATTAAAGATTATAAATGCATTAAGATGAACAATGTATTTAATACTATGCGTAAGGCTTTAAAAGTAAAGTCAGATAATTCTTGAAAAAGTGTTTACATAGTATTATAATATGCGATCGAAAAGAATGAATTTCTTTCATTTTTTTAACTCTTATTTTATTTATCAGGATCTAATGTTTAAATACGCGCTCATATTTCTTCCAGCATAATCTCAACAAATATATAATTGTAATACGATGGGTTTCATTTGAGCACGAGAGATATATATAAACAGTAGCGTAATAAAGTCGGAAACGCAAGCTCCGGTCAACCATCCGGTCGGAAGAAAGCCATATGTCGCAATCTCGATGAGCTTCGCAGCGACCTGATCCGCGCGATGCACTTAAAAGATTTTCGCGAAATGCTCTCTACCTCGGGCGCAACAAAGTCCTGAATGGCGTAATTGCAATTGGACAAACAACGTCAGAAGTCCCCTTTCCGCTTCGATCCTTCCCCCATCCCCCTGTCCCGCTTTCGTTCTTTAACTCTCTCGGTGTGTTTTTCGCTCCCTTTTTCTTGCGTCTCTCCTTCTCTCGCAGACTCCGTCTATCCTTTTATTTGTCTATCTATACATCTCTCTCTCTCTCTCTCTCGCGCGCGCGCGCGCGCTCTATCTCACCATTACACCGACCGGAATCTGATCGTAAAGGTCAAAACGACTGTCCCTGATTGATTTACCCACGGTCAATACACGGTGAAGAATTGTTTGAGAGCACCATCGATTCTCCGTCTCCCTTCCTTCTCCCCTCTCTTTCTCTCCCTTATCCCGAGCATCCAATTCCCGTATCCAATGGAGAGCTGTCCCGGCGAACAGTACTTATTCCTGGCGCTATCGTTCAACTTGGAATAAACCTCCCAGTCGTTCCGGATTGCTGCGAACGTTCCTTCCTCCTTCGATCGTACATTAACCGTTTGCGCTCCGCCGCGAAACGCGATTCAACTTCTTCTTCCCTCCGATTCTGCCAAGGCCATCCCCTTCTTTCTCCTCGTATTCCTATCGCGACGGGAAGAGTCGTTAAGTTTGGGGGGGCTACTATTTAGGGGCGGAAGGGGGAACCGGCATCTCCGCGACCTCCGCCGAATCATCTCAATTCATTTCCGTATATTTCCGCCCGGCTACTCTCCCTCCCCCTCCCCTATCCCCTTGCTCTGTCTTATTTCCGCGAACGGTCTCGATAACGGTGGGCGGCCGCGTGCGATATTGCGGTAAAATATCGCAGGACCGACGGTTTTATGAGTCACGTCAGAAAGGAATAAACTGCGACTGTTCCGTCATTTCGGCTTCCCATCCGCTATGTTATCTGCCACCTATTATCTGCTCTATCTCTCTTTTTCTCTCTCTGTCTGTGTCCCGGGCACCGAGTACCGAGCACCGAGCACCGCCACCATTGTCGTGGAGAAACGTATGACCGCGGCCGGTTGTGCATCGCGTGTGATTTGTGACGCTGGTCGAAGAGAAAGTTACGCCCGAATGCGAGAGGATCTCTCTGTCTGTTTACGCGTTTCATCCCTGGACGAAGAGCAATTTCGTTTTTGACATCGCACCGACTTCTTTCACGAATGGCTCGTCGGACAATTTCGGAAACGAGCTCGGCTCGGTCGCGTATCGCGGAGTTTCGCGGAGAGCGGAAGCGAAAAATAACGTGCCCAGAGGGCCCAGACACAATAAAATATCGGGATGCTGCGTCCCTTCCAACTCTTCAATACGTCGAAATAAATGATTTCCCTTTCGCAACTTCTGGTATAAAAAAAAAAAAAAATCTCCGTTTTCCCTTTGAAACATATCATCAATTTCATCTAATGTCATTACGCCCGTTTGACATTCCGATTGTTTGTATTTTTATTTGAAGATTTAAACAAAAAAAGTGAACGATTATTCGCTGATATATTTTAAGAGTCTCTCACTTTAGGAATCGAGCGTCACGAGTCGTGGAACAAGTTTGTCGCGAATGAAGAATAAAACGTAATATTGCTCCCTTTTCCTCTCTCTCTCTCTCTCTCTCTCTTCTCGTCTTTACGACAACAGATAATAAGAAAGGAATAAAAGAGACGTTTTACGAGAGATGTAAAGAATCATTTCGACATTATATGATTGATTACAAATAAAGAACTATAGACCGAGGAATATTCTTTCAAACGTTGTTTATCGCTGCATGCACTGTTTACTGTGAGATGTAGAAAGTTATATTTACTCTTTCTCTCCTTTGTATACACTCGTTTTCCATCGAGCCAACACAGTTATATAATATATATCTCTCAATCATAAAGTACGCATTTATCGTGCGATATAACAAATATTTCTTGTAAGACATATTAATATTACACAATTTATTCAGAGAAAGAGAGAGAGAAAGAGATATGTATATATTTTTTTAAAAATTACTTATCGTTAGATTAAACTTTAGTTATACACAGTATTAAAATAACATAAACGTCATAGTTTTTAATCCATATAATTATTAATTTCTTTTTTATTATTAAGATATTATAAAACGCGTATCACATATATCTTTGTATGCCATATTATTATATATGACATATTAAGAAATATTTAATAAACTTCAAAATTAAAAAAAATAAATATTTACCGATATATAAAAGTATAACCACTTATTAAGAAACAATATATTATTTAAAAAACACATTATTCTTTACACATTATATTAAATATTATATAGTTTAAGCAATTATTTAAAATAATATACATATAAAAATATATATAAAAAATTTAAAGTTTAAAATAAACGCGTCATCTTCCTTTCTTCAAAGATAAATTTGAAAAAGAAAATTTATATTTAATGATTAAATCATGTAAAAAATTATTCACTGTTAAATCCTTAAACGTTCGAGCTGCCAAAATACGCAATTTCTACAGTGCCAGTCATATTCAACATATTGATGTAAGCTCAAAAGAAACATACTGATTGTTTTCGTTCTGTCAAAAACAAATGATATATCATGTAAGTACGTGTTTTGTTTTTAACGAATGAATTATATGTTGTATTTCTTAGATTTTAAATAAAAGTCATAGAAAAGAATTATTTTTTATTCTATCATATATTTTTTTGGGTACTTTTTTCTGTAAAACAGATTTTCTAGACAGAACGTCTCAATCAAGAATCAAGAAATTTTTTCTCAAATTTCTCGATTGTTGAATGCCAATGATGACCATGTTGCTGCATTCTCGGGCAACCAATTTCCATTTACCGTTGGCGTAGTAATTATTTTCTCGAGTTCAAAATGGAGAGAATGGCACACCGCGAAAACTTTTCAGTCCTCCATACGTGAGTCGGAAGTTACTTTCCGAACTTTTGCATAATGCTGACCGAGTATATATACGTGTATGTGTGCGTGCGTGCGTGCGTGTCTTTGTGTGTGTGTATGTGTGTCTGTGCTGGCGATCGCAAACGTACAAGTTTATACGAGCGTACGTGCGTTAAGGGACCGTCGTGTAAGTGCACTTTCCAAGTAGTTGCCGAAATGCAATTGTGCGCGGTGGTGTGGCCACGATAACGGAAATCACGTGACATACGTCTTTTTCTCTTCCGGTTCTCTCGGTGTAGTCGAGACGATAGAATCGTCTTACTTATCGAATTTGGGGCGTTTCGATCGTACATTCGAGTAGCGAGACATGCCAGCAACGAGCATCCACTGTGTTTAATCGAGCGTTGTTTAATCGAACGATTTCAGGCCGTTGATTTTCATATAGTCGAGCGAATTAAACTCGAGTCGGGCTAGTCAAATTTAAGGGCGTACGATACTCGACGTAAACTACTGGCACCTAAAAGAAAAGTCGATCTTGTAGAAAAAAAAAAAAAAAAAAAAAAAAAAAAAGGAAAATTTCTAGAAAAGTGCTAAAAGCGAACCAAGATTTGAAGTTTCTGATTACTTTGTAAGCCTCAATTCAACTTGGGCCATTACGAATTACGTTATTCGTACCCGAACCCTTTCGGAGTCGCGGAAAAATGTCGCGAAGAGATTCCGAGACTGCCATTAAGGAGGAATTAAACGCGACGAATATTGTTTTTGTTCGGACTTGTCGCAAGCCTCGGTCGCTCTCCAATTACCCAGATAATCCCGCAAAAACTCCTCGCGGATTTCCACCGCCGCCGCCGGCTCTCTGCGTATATTCGCTAAATTTGCAGGAAAACCCGAAATTCGCGGTCGGATGATAGGCGGGGAAGAGACGTAACCCTGATCACTATTTAAATTCAACTGTGCGAACTATGTTAATTTGACAGGGACAAAGAGAGAGAGAGAGAGAGAGAAACGGAAGTAGTGGGCAGAAGCGTGAGAGAGTGAGAGGGGTTGGGGAGGGAGGGGGGGAAGGGGGAACGGAGGTAGCCACGTCAAGCGAAGCGGAAAATCTAGTAACAGTTTTCAGGGGCGGATCCAAAGCTTTATCCGGTGGAGTTGAAGCGAGTTTTGGGGGAGGGTTAGGTGGCAGGCAAGAACAAAGCTGTGGAAGAAGAGAAAGTAAAGGGTGCTTGAAAAAAATTTATCGAGCGCGGCACTTAACTGCAGGCACGGCTTTAAACCAGTTTGCGAGAAATTCTTGAAGATCTCTTCCGGTATGCCCTGTCGTAATTTCTGATTTCGTCGTGAACGTCTCTTATAAACACGCGTTTAACACGTTCACCTGTCTCGAAGGTTTTTTAACGCAGCTATTTTTTAAAAATCACACTTTTTTTTCGAGTTTCTAATTATATTTTTAATATTTCTCAATTTCTTTTAATTGTATATGAAACATGCGTCTGTAAAGAGAAAAATTGTTGAATGTTTTATTATAATTATGGTCACATAAAGGAACATGATGCGATAGTAATATTAAACCATTTAAAAACAGATTTGTATATTTTGATTATCTAGTTATGTCAGCAATTTTAGATTACAACTGACTCTTCGGCTTTAAATTCTCATAACGAAATTCTACTCTTACTGTTTGCACATGTGTGCAGTGACAGTGGACCGCCCAGAAATAGGCATGGATGTCACACACATGTGAGTCTAGATACATGACGTGTTAAAAAGAAGTAATTAAAAGGGTTAGGTAGTTCTACACACATTTTGAGCACACACTCTGTGTAGAAAGTCGTAAGTTTTTTTTCTTCAGCCATCATATCTGTATAGTCGAACGAATATTTGTTAAATTTTATTTTTAATAAAAAATAATTTCTTTAAAGTATTTCAAATTTTTTAAAAAATATGGTTCCACCCTCCCAAGCAAACACAGATCAGGATCGGGATGGTGAAACCATTTGATGATAAAAAAAATGGTACACTAGCCTATTATAAGGTCTAATACAAGAGTACATTTTTTTTATAGTGTGCATTATACAATATGAGAGAGATCGAAGAGAAAGTTGAGAATAGAGAGTCTGCTCGGTTTCGATGAATCGAGATTATAGCACAGTTTGATCGTAATCATGCATATTACTTTTGTGTAAAACGTGAATAAATGCGTCTACAATTCTTATGTAACATTTAGCATTACTTTGAAGAGAAATTTACATACATATGTCGTTATATGAACCTATATATATATATATATATATATATATATCGCACAGCTCGAATAAATTTGTAAACCGGTGTAAAATGTTGAACCTTTATAGTACGTTGCTTTCGAAACACAACGGACTGAGAATGACATACACAACGTTACAATGTAGATCCTTTGACACAATGTTTCCTCTGAAATCCTAGATTTCAGGACGAAAGAAAAGTCTGGGTCGAAAAATCCCTGAATAAAAGAACAACCGTATAAAAAAAAAGCGGGATAAATTATCATATACTCGTACGAAAGAATTAGAGATTGGCGCAACGCGCGTGACTCTGTGTGTGTGTGTAAAAGTTAAAAACACAAAGGAAAAATATAGCTGACGGCGAAGCAAGGAGGAGCAAACGCCGTAGATTACGTTCTTTCGACTTAATACATAATTTCGCAGTGTTTCGTGGAGAGAGACGAGGCTGGGTTTTATTCTCTTTCTCTCTCCTTCCTTTTTTCCTTCCGCAGTCGCGGAAAATAGAAACGAGGAAAATGTGAAAGAGCCGCGCCATCCATCTCGTTTTCCGACGACGACGACGACGACGACGACGACGACATACGGGACGTGGAGCTACGTCACTTGCCCCTCGACAAATCCTGGCCTCGTTTGCACGAAATGACTCTTACATCTTGTCAAGCTTGAGATAGCTCAATCCGTATCAGGATCAGGATCACCGGCCGCCGGGATCAGGGTGAACGAGACAAGCTTCGCATTTTCCCGCGTAACGTCGTGTTTATCCGAGATTTAATTTTCAGTCGCAGCATGTGTACACTGCCGCAGGAATGTATGTTTAATTCCGCGCGCGATATCATGCGGTATATTACAGTTTGCAGTTACGTTGTAAATAGTTTATAATCCCACGTAGCTAACATGATGTTTATTATTAGCTAATTTTGGGCTCCGCTAATACCGAAAATATACATAACATATGTTTTCCCGAGTAATAAAATCAAATTAATAATATTGAAAATTTCTTTATATTATTTAATTCGACTCTCTTTAAATGAATATTTATTACATATATTTTACATTGAGATATCGTTGGAATTTACAGTTTTAAAAAATTAAAAACTAGCGATTACCCTTCGCTAGTTGAAATGCACGCGTATATTTAATATTATTTATAGTTTAAGATTATGATTTTCTTTTTTTATTTTTGAAAGCCAACACACGTGTATAAGACATAAAAACCATTCTAATATATTTTGTTTGTACGCTGTTATTTTAAAACTCTTCGTTGGTTTTGTAAAATTTTCACCATTATGTCGCACACATCGCGTCAGAAATGAGAAAATTGTGCGACACACAAAGAGAGAACGGGCTTCTTATTACTTTTTATCGCATTCTCTCTCTCTCTCTCTCTCTCTCTCTCTCTCGTATATCTGATGCGAGAGAAAGATGCAAAGAATGAGAGAGAAAGAGAGAGAGCGAAATATTTTTCAATTCTCGCTCGCGTACACAACTTCATACGACGAACGAATGCGAATTTTATCGTCGATCCTCGCGCGCGCGACGGTGTTTACGAAAGAATCAACTTTATCCCGCTATTTCCATGGGACTGCATGCGAAAATGTCAACTTTATATTGCTACCGCATCGCCAGATATTATATACGATATCAGTGCGTTTTCTCGACGGGATCGAATACGCGTTGACCGCGAGAGAGGCCGATCGAACGACAAATCCGCGCGTATGCTCGCGCGATATCGAAGGAACTTTTACACGTATCGTATCCCACACCATTCGCGCGATTCCCATGAAAATCTGCATAAATCGACGATGCATTCCAAATTCGCGTCGTAAACGCGACATTTGGCCTCCCTGTTGTTCTCGCCGCGTGAAATCCTCTGTATTTCAGTCGCTTGACCCATTGTCGTCATATATTTTTTTACAATTATAATTTGATTGTTAAAATGTGTTAATTGTGCAATAAGTTTACCGGCGAGACACGATTGGAAGAGATCGAATTAATAAACTTTCTTTCCCCTCGAATCCTGTTCTCCAGCTATTGTAGGGTCTTTGCTAACTTGATATCATTTTTCCACATCAGCGGACAATCGCATTGTATTATTCTATAAATGTGCCAAGTTTCGTAAGAATCTTTCGATTTTCCAAGTTGGCAAAATTTTCTGTGAATGTAACGGCTTATTTTTTATTGTAATTGTTTTTTTATTAGCAAATTTTAAAATTGCATATATAAAGCTATTTACAGTTCCTTAACTAGTGCACAATCTCGTTTTATACATGCAGCATAGACTAATATATATATATATATATATATGAGCATATAAATTAAAAAAGGCTTTTATTAAAAGAAGTTATTTTTAACAGTCTGCATGTTTTATAAACATGTTATTCAACATTATTTTTGTTTTTCACGCGCTTGCATTTACAGTTTACGGTATGCAGTAAACAAGTGAGAAATGATAAAAATGAGCTTGTATGTGCTAATTATAAAGTTAATTAACAAGAGAGCGCTTTCGAAGTTTGCCTTGAAAACAATTATAATCGATATATATCAGATTTTGATATATTGCGCAACGCTACGGTCGATTATTACATGCTGATCAATCACTGTACCTGTTACCCTATTCGCATTCGGCTTTTATCGCATCCTGTCGCGCTAAGGGACGGTTAATAAATAATGTACAACTCATTAACGGATGATTAATAGAACTTGAGCAAAGAGAACATGTCGGTCACGAGTGCATACTTCATATCTCGCGATGCGTCGAAAATTAGGCGAATAGCGTGCCGCGAGTTTGACAGCTCGCTGTGCGCGAAAATAAATGAAATGATCGAAACGTCATCGTTGCTCGCGATCGGCGATGATCCACCGAGGAGCGAGGAAAGGGTTTGATTGCGCGCCTCGTTAGCGCAAAATCGCCTTCGTGCAACGCGCGTGAAGAGCGCGGCAACTTTAACGATTGTAAGAAAGGAGCGGAAATCGCGAAACGCACGATTCTAAACTACGCGGTCTAAAGTCAATGACGTGTATCTTGTTGCAGTTTCATTAATGGAAACTCTCGTCTCTGAAAAATGCAAGAAAAACCGCAGGCACGAATGTGTCGCGCTCGGTTGAAAGAGAAATCGTTGATCAAAAGCTAGGGAAGCAAAAATGTTTCGACATATTTTTTTATAATTATTATACTTTCTTTTAATTTTCTTTTATTCCGTCTCTTTTGATTTTATAATAATATTTATTTTTATATATTTATACTTTGATATCAATTTTTAATTCTAAGTTGAATATATAGTTTTGAACCAAATTTTTTCTCGAGAGTTATTTTTAACGATTTAAAAGTTTCTGCTATAAATTTTATACACCTGAATAATTTGTGATGTAAAATTTTATTATTGCTAAAGAATTCAGTGTAAAAAAATGAACATTTCACATATAAAAAGCATTCGAAAAAACGAAAAAATATATTTAATATAATTATTGATGTTTCATTTCTAAAATTCATAAGGTTATTTTGTACTATTTTTAATTTGCGATACAATTTATAGGATACAATTCTATATTTTAAACGTCATGTTTCTTGATATACACATATAAAAATATTTATACTATATACAAGGTTGGGAAGTAACGAGTTACTTGTAACAAACTTACAGTTACAGTTACCTTTTTTCGGAAACTACAACTGAACTTTGTTACTTTTCTCTATCTGTAACTGTAACGTAATTTACTTACATTTTTTGCTAACTAATAACTATTTTAATAGTTACTTTAATAGGTAGTTACTTTTTTGAGAGCATGCGCTAAAAGCATTGTTCTATATATTTTATTTTTACTTACCGACCAAAAGTACTTTACGATTATTAAAAGTTAAGATTAATAATATTTTTTTACAAGATTATAAAATATATTTAGATATTTAAACACATTATATTTTATTATTAATATTATATATGTATATTGTCTCATAATTCATAATATATAAAATAATATAGCACATAATTCACCACATAATATACAACAATGTAAACTTTTTACATTTAAAATAATATTGTACAACCATTTCAAAAAAGTAACTGCACGACTCGTTACTTTTTAAGTAACTGTAACTGTAACGAGTTATTTTTCGGTTAGCGGTATAGCTAACTAGTTACATTCTCAATGAAAAAACTGTAACTGTAACTAGTTACTTTTACAAAGTAACTTTCCCAACCTTGAATATATATATATAATGTGTATACATGTTTATAATACATTATTGTTATTATTATTATTATATATACAGATAATTTTGAGAGTAGATGATTTAATGAACGATTGAACGCGTTTTTTTGGTCTCGGTACTACATCTTTAATCAAAAACGCGCTCTTGACGTCTAGTTAAACGAGAAACCTAATTGTTCACCAAGCATGAAAAGCGTGTCTATGTGTGCATACGCGCGCGAACACACTCGAAAATGCGCCCGAATCGGCGTAAACATTGAATCGAAACACCCATGGGAGGACAATTGGTGCGGGGGGTCGTCGTTCTACGCGTCATTCGACATCAAAGAGCAGCCTCGTCCGACTGTGAAGAGCCGAAATCTACATAGCGCGTTTCCCCTCCCTCACCCCTGGTCCGTCGGCGAACCTCGTAACGCATTTAAAAATCGTTTGTACGAGAGTCCATGCTCAACGATACCTATTGTGCGCACACTTTTCACATTCTTTCTCTAAAATGTTCCGTGGCCGAGAGAGAGCCGTAGCTTTGTGTGTCCGACATTCGTCTTTCGCCTTCGGGGCGGGAACAGCGCCCGGTGTCCTTACAACTGTATGCCAGCACTTTTGTTAATGGACGTGGCGTTCAGCTCGCAGACTGCTGTCGTATTCGCTCTTAATGGACTTTATCTATTCAACGGAACAAGTATTAATAACACTGTGCGGTCAGAGGGTCCCGGCTGTAAGCGATACTTTGAATATGGATAGGGTTACGTTTGTTTTGCTGGATGATGGCAAGCAGTGTACGTGTTACACAAGTAGAGTTAATACTCCCATCAAACGGAAGGCTGATTGCTTCGACAGATCGAACTTTGCAATCTGACGCTGTCAACAAACTTTAATTTCAATCATTCTGAAAAAAATTTGTGATTTTAATCATATTTTTTAGTATTATATATACTTTAAAAATTTTTTCACTCACACACACACACACACACAATAAAGTTATATATTAAATATAGTTTGCGACTTGCTATTGTAAATTTCAATAATTTTTTAAATTTGAAAAACTTGATGTAGAAACAGTTATTTATTATTACTACTGGATAAAAATCCAGTAAGAATAAAATAAAAGATGAATATTTTTTGTACATAATTATTCAAAAAAATATGTATTCTCTTTTATTTAATGTAATTATTGAGGCTTTTCTTCTTCGACATTAGGATATTCTTCTTTTCGGTTTTAAGAGAAATGATTAAAAATAAAAATTAATTCATTTTCAATTATATAAAAGTTCTGTAATAGAGATTATGAATTATTGAATCGGACATTATTTAAAACACGTTTAATTATCAAATTGAAATTTTTTTTGCCGTCGCGCAATTCAAGTGTTATTTGTTTATTTGCATTCTCAAATCGTTAATATGCGTATTACGCATCACGTAATGCATTCATCGCCAAAAACTTGCAGTAGATGTGTGGGAGGATGCATCTCGCGGACAAGCGAAAAATGCATGTATATGCGTGAACGCGAACCTGTCCGTTTACACGAGAAAGATGTACCATTGTGCTTGGTCGGCTCAACTTGTATCCGTATCCGCTTAAATGACAAATGGTAGCGTACAGAATGCGTATCGGGTACACGTTTTACCGAGTCTCGGAACGCGCTCGATCGGGAATGTAACCGAAATTAGAACGCATTTTCGCAGAGAGAGGCAACAGTGTTTCCCCTGTCCCCGTCCCTCTCCCGCTTGTCGTTTCGCGATTTCTATATTTATTTTCCTTCCGAATTACACTCTTCAAATCTCGATCAGAAAACAGCACGTTGCGATTCAATAAACACCGCGCAAAATGGAAAACTGTACCTCTCTCTCTCGCTCTCTCGAGTTACATCAATTGACAATTTATACATTTCGAACACTCTTGTTCCGTTATCTCTTTTTACATGTATATTTTCGATTAATTTTTTTCTACTTTCTACATCCGTGTATCACTCTTATTAATACACGTAAAGCCGGACATGGCATAAAAGTGCCATACAAAAGAGAATCTTTTAACGAGAAATAAATGCGGTATCTTTTAGGAACAAACTCGGATTATGTGTTTTATGTGTACATTGAACGGAATTGATTAACCGCTTTAAAACCTCACTACGAAATCGCATCATTTTCTCGTCGCTCACGATCGCAAACGTAAGATAATTCATCATTAAATTGCATTTATCTAAATTGGAACATCGCGGTGCTATAAATTATTCCTCAGCATTCTCTCGAGACCCTATCTCAACATCTTGGGATATTCTCCGGCGAGTGGATAAAGCCGTTCAAGCGCACATACCGTCGCGTTCATATCTGAAATAATAATCTCTATTCTAGAGCCGAGGGAAAATCATCGAAACCTAATGCATTGAGGGACAAATCCGTACGCGTTTTACGTTGTGTATTCTGCAGCAATCGATTAGGAAATAACGAAAAAGCAGCGAGTCAAAAATAAACTCAACTTGCTTTCGAAATGTCACTATTAAATGTCTCTTGAAGAATCTTATCGATTCGAAAATTATCGATTCCAACGACGCGTTATCCGATCGTGTCTTTTTTTTTTTTTTTTTTCCATATTCATTTTGAATTCTTCCATTTTCTCCTTGTTTAATTATATTACCCCAAAATAATCAAATTTCGATTACACGGAGCGCTTCTTTCCGATTAATTCAATACAATTATCTTTCCCATCTAATTAATCGACTGCGTCCATTATCTCGGAATATCGAATACATATTATTTGCTTCCAGTTGATTAGTTTTTTCAGAGAGGGAAAAAGAGAGAACTACAATAAATATATTTTCTCATACAAAAACATGTTACATTTTAATCGCGAAATTGGTCAAAAACGAATATACATATAATATAATAAAGCTTTAATGTATTGATTTTCAAAATGTCATATTTTTTTATTTTTAAAAATATGTATATTCTCCAAGGAAATAAAAAATATAAATTACTATAATACTATAATCTGTTAATATCAATTGGATATAATATTCATCGATCGAGTTATATTCTATTCTATAATTAATCTGTTATAACCGATTAATCGATACACAGCCAATTCTCGACGAATTGGCTGTCAATGGTACCGTTTTCGTCTATTCTGCCTCGAGCTCGTCTTTTCTGCTGCTCTCATTGGCTACGGTGGATTGCGAAATTTTCCCTCTCGTTCAGCAAAGTACAATCGACGATCTTTTTGTTTGTCGTCGAAACGGAATCGTGGCACGGCGCGCCTTTCCGACGGTTTTCAATTCTGCTATTTTCTTCCGGTTTTTTTTTTTTTTTTTTTTTTTTTCTTTTTGACCTCTCTCGAATTCTCCTCGTTCTCGCTTTGTCCGTTCGCATCGGCCGCGCGTCAAGCGGCCAATTTCGCGATTAAGCAATCTGACGCTCGAACGGCCTCAGTAATGACGGTGGAAAAGGCGAGATGGCGGAGGAGAATCGAACCGGTTCGTGGTTAGAACTGATTTAAAGCAGAAGAGAAGAAACTTTGCGGATCGAATCACTCGCTCCCTCAGGCTTATTGCTCGACGCTCGGAAGGCGCATTTTTTTTTTCGCGCGACGATATTATATCGAAAGCTGACTACGCGACAAATTTCGTGTCGACGCTTTCGATTTGTTTTCTCGCGGAAAATTGTGTTTACGGATTGCGTTATCGGATCAAGTTGTTTCCCGTCGATCGAGATGTCCACAGCCCTCTGGCCTCTGGGCTAGGTCCGCCGGGATCGATTCGCTGAATAAACAGTCAGTCCACCGAACGACGAAAGCGAGCTCATCGATCCGAATTAATGACGCGGGAGATTTACCCGGAGTACCGCTTCACCCGAACAAGTGCTCTTTAACATCTCTTTATTCCGTCCCGATTGGTCGACTAGATCACAATTACCATCCGCGTGCGGCTCCACATACAGTGTATTCATGACCTAAAACTCGTACATGTCCAGGGTCTGGGTTAATCTAGCGATCCATCGTTGCAGTGCAATTTTCCAGTAATATTAAAAGGATTAAAGAGAGATAGCATATTTTAACAAGAAATAATCTTTTTATAAATCTATGATGGAATAATATATTAGCTTTATATATATAACGTATATAACGTTCGGAATTATTCATCTGGATATAATACAGAATAAATTAAAAGATATACTATTTGAAAAAAAAAAAAAAATTATAGGATTTCGATCTTATACGCAAATTAAAAGCAAATTAAATTTCAAGAGATTTTAAAACTTTTGCAGTTGATAAAATTTTCAAACTTCAATTCAGCTTTATTCTAAAGTTCCTAAATTCAAAACAGATTAGACGTTTAACACCGAAAATTAAAAAGTATAGGCGGATAATATTCGTGATCAAATTTCGTTAAAGGAAATGAATTTCCGGTCGGCGAAGAAATGTTGCTAAAGAAAAGTAATTCGAATATCCTGTATGATTGTTACCTGTCAAAAAATACCAATGAAGAAAGTAACATATAATGCCATAATACTTTTGCTATTATAACGTCAACGGTCGTAGTGAGTATGATCGAGAATAAAAAGGAGGCGGTGTCGAGAAAATGTCCAGAACTTTTCAAAGGTTTTTCTTCGCGCGACAAAGGACTTTTCGCGGGACGCTAAGAGATCTCACGGAGAGAAATCGATGAAATTCCGTGTCGAAGAGAGTTCTGAAAGCTTTGCATCGCGTAGTGCAAATGTAATTACAGTACCGGACGGTCTCGCGTAGATACAGGGTGGGGAGAGAGAGAGAGAGAGAGAGAGAGAGAGAGAGAGAGAGAGAGAGAGAGAGAGAGAGAGAGAGAGAGAGAAAGAACACTGCATAGGAAAGCGGTGGGCGCGCGTAAACAGTACAGTTATTGATTGCGAAAAATCACTCCTGGCCAAATGTGCGGCTCAGTAGTAACAGCAACAAGACCGACGCAGCCGCGGAATACCAAGTTTGATTGGATCCCAGCTCTCTGTCGGCTCTGTTCCGAGCAATCGTTCGCCGATCGTTAATTCCGCCAGTCGGGCCGCTGTCCCGAGAATTTCATAGCGCGTTTTACAATCTCCGTAATGATGCGTCAACTCGTCACGCCGCGGCCGCGATTGGCGGTCCGGATTACCGGCCGATTGAAAGTAATAATTCGCGATCGCAATCGACACGATAACTATTGTATTTAACGTACGGCCGTTCCGCACGTTTTTATTCAGAGTGTATTAAAAATTAAAAAAAAAAAGAAAAAAAAATTGTCGATGAAATTTTTTCAGTGTGTCTTCCATGGAGATCGCGTCGAGCGCGAATTCGACTTTTTTGTCTGGGATATTATTAAGGTTCAAATGTTTTATCGACGAGAGTTCAAGGTTCAAACGGTACGTAATAGAGAATGTGTGCGCGCAACACAAAATTGATGGAATTCATAAGATCATATTTTATGTCGACGCAACGCGAATCAATAGAAAGCAAACGTAACGTTTGCAGTGAATTCTTTGTTTCTTTCTTAAAGATTGTTTGCGCTGCAAATTTCCAAAGTTTTTACAAGCATCATAATTGTCAAATGTCATTTTACCCACAATATGCAATCTCCATTCGAGTTACTTTTTTTTTTTTCTTCTGGCAATTGTTCACGCATCGCTGCAATCTCGTTTCCTTCTTGCCAACCCGACGTCAAGTAGCAATAAACGAACCGTACAGCAGTAGGTTTGGTACTGCTACTATACCGAAATTATATTCGCGGATAGTTGACCAAAATGAAAGTAGCGGAACCGCGAGGCGGCAAAGTAACACAATCCTCGCGAAATTCGATTTGGCTGGATAATGAAAGCGTCGGATTCGCGGTACGCTGTAGCCCGGCGCGCATAAGCTCGATTTTCGTATCTGTCGATTTTCCATTCCCGCAAATATATCGAGAATTGGCGGTGACTTCAAGAGTAACCGCGGACCGTGTCCTCTGAACTTGAATGGATCGGAAAATCTAACGATAACGGCTTTTTTTTTCACGAAATTTTTCTTTTATTGTAAAATAATCAAATTACAGTTTCGGAACAAACGTATAGGAAGAAAGATTTTTATCGAATTTTTTAAATCTAATTTTTTCTCTCTCTTTTATCAGAAGATTGGCAGTGACGCTGGATTGAAGGAAGAATGAAAGATAATTCAACGTTCTATAAAATTCTATAAAATGCTTCATAAGCATGCCCTACGAGTTTCTCGCACTCGGTAAGAGTTCTGCAGATGGCATACATCTGTCTTCGAGGTCAATCACGTAATCGTCAGGGAACTTTTTCAATTTTCGCGTTTCATCCCTTCAGATCTCACGTGAATCTCATTCAATCAAATGTCGTTGGTTCGCGACGATAAAAGTTACGTAGTCATAATTTTGAGGAATTTATGGAATAATTTTCATTTTTCACCTTTTTTGGAGTAGGATCACGTGTTCGTCACTAGTATTTAGTTGAAAAGACATTGGCTCGTGCGAGAGTTCAATCACCCTCAGCCACAAACCGCGAACTCATTCGGATATTTTTATACAACGCGCTGAGACAAAATTAAACTACGTCATTGCGACTCTTAATTTTTGTTTCTGTTCCATGATTAGACGACTCTCGCAATAATTGCTTATATATTATGCTTGTGCCGTTAATGTGTCTACTTGTGATTACGTTAAAATTACGATAAATAATTATGTAGGATACGCATAAAAAATATAAAGAGATATATATTTTTCTTCTTAAAATAAAAATAGTACGAATACCATTTAATCGAGTGAAAATGAAGGATTTTACATAAATGAAGTTTTGAAATATAATTACGATGAAGCGATTAAAATCCTTTATTTAAATTCAAGTATATTTTTATACAATAAATTTTAATTCCGAATTTTAATCACAAAAATATTTAGCGTCGAATATTAAAAGTGACATCTTTTGAAGGCAGATTTCTCTAAAGAAAAATTGGCTGAAAATTCGTTAAAGAACTCGGCATTAAAGTTAAGATTGGAATTTCCAAGAGGGTATCCCCCGACATAAATCCAACCCTACAAACGCGTTCGTGAAGTCTTTATCGTAGATCGTAGCTTAATGCGACTCTACGAAGAATCGGGTCGGCGACCCGAATGTCTCGCCATCTTTTTCGGTTCACGACGCAAATTCGCCTAGCGATTGTTATCGTTTAACACTCTGAGAGTCCGGTGGTTCCATTCTCTAAAACCATCTCTTCGTCGTCTTTGAGAGCGAGCCTGCTTTAAGTTGCTCGCAAACCGACGTCACAAGAGATACGGATTTCGGAGCGAAACCGCCGAGCGGAACCACCATTCCGACGGATTGAATATTCTATATTTCACAAACAACAAGTTTTCCTTTATAAGAGTACGCGCTTCGATTATATATATATATATATATATATACATGAAATATTTTTCTCCCCTTCTTCTTCAACCTTCATAGTCCAGACAAATCACTGGACGCGCTTAAGTCCCTTCGAGAAGCCGCGAAGGAGGCACTTGCTGAGAATTTGCGGGTGGAAAGAAGTAATATCATTCAAAAGCGGCGGAAGTTATTCCTTGATGCGAAAGTTTCTCCATTTTACATCGGCCGGAATAGTTTCGGAGGGAAAATGTTAGTTGCGGGCAAAACTCCATCCCCGACGATAACTTTTCCAATTATTATCAGATCGCAAATGGACACCCCTTTGTGTTTTCTCTCCGCAACCGCCGCCGCCGCCGCCGCCGCTGCCTGGTAGAAGCGCGAGAACTCAGGTAACTTAAATTGTAGCGTATACGCAGAGGGAGGGTATTCCGTCCGGCAGTAAACCGTCGTCGACGCGGTTACGTGAGACGTCCGTGCGCGAGAAACGTAATTGTGTCACTCAACGCGAACAGATTGTACCTAACGTTATTTGGAATCCATCCCCGATCCGCACCTGAGAGGATATATTTTCTACTTCTCATCGATTTCTTATCTCTATTTTCATCTAGTTAACTTACACGTACATACACATCTTCACTCTTTGTAAAATTGTGCATTCCAGAGGTGGACGCGTAAAATAGTTTTTTTATTTTTTTTTATTTTTTGAAATAGAAACTAACAATCTTATATATACGTATTATGTAAACTATTTCTTCTACCAGAGATTATGAAACAATTTATATTTTTATGTTATATAATTAAAATCTATTTGATTTATTTAATTATTTTTGACAAATCACAGAAATAAATATCCTAATATTTTTGTATATTTTTCGTTAGAGACTACAAAAATAATTATTTTTCTCTCATTATACAAATGGTAAAATATTTGCATACTACCTCTACAAGTTTATATTTCATTAATTTCTTTCTTTAAATTTAATATGTTAATTGCTTTTGTAAACTACTATTAAATAAATGATAATTATACTTTTGAAATAAATGCATTTTATTTCTTTTCTATTTATCTTAATGTATAACATTTAAAATAATATTAAAACTAATACAAAAGAGATAATATTTAAAATGGCAAATAAAAGTTTAAATATTATATGTGCGTGTATATATGTATATGCATATTTCTGAATAGTATTTCCACGATAAGTTTTTTAAATTATTAGATATTTCAATAAATAATTCAGTTATTGCATTTCAAATATTTTTACTATATATTAATATTCATTATATGCTCACGGAAGATAAAATTTTAAATTACATATATTTTATTTAAATGGCACATTGTTCGAATAATTATTTTCAATAATCTGCATTCAAAATATATCTATCGTTGGTGCAAAATGTTGGTTATCCCGTATTATTCTCTAATCCTTTCTAATACGACATTATTATTAACGTTGAATTATAGTGAAATTAAAAGAATGTCATAAACAAACTAAAATATAAAAAAATATTATTTTTACAAGTTTCGATTCTTTTATTTTGCAACATTTGCTATATATACATATATTTTTTTAAAAATAAACAGCAATATTTTTCCAGAGACATATCGCGAGTCCAAAACTATATATTTCGCTCTTGTAATTTTTCAATCCGTTCTCAACTTCACCGCTTTGTCATTTCGGAAGTCAACGGTGACTATAACACGAAAGACTGCGAAATAGGCCTTTCCTCGGGACGGGATCTTCGAGCGTGAACCGACAGAGGCGTGAATAATCCGCAAAACAAAGCGCTCAAAGAGCGGAAAATGAAATTATATCCTTGCGCGCGACCGGCGCGGCGCGGCGCGGCGCGGCGGGGCGGGGCGGGGCGGGGCGGATACGACGCGTTCACTTCGTCGAAGACGAGCATGATGAGAGAGCGAGTGAAAGATAGGAGAGAAGGCCGGCGGATTTCCTGTAAGCCGTTACACGAGTCAATTTGCAGGTCGGGGATTTTGCTCTCGCTCTTCCGAGACGTTCCGAGGCGATTGTTTTTAAGCGGAAAAACAGAGAGGGCCGAGTGAATCGATTCGTATTGGCGATTCGCGACGCAACTTTCTGGCCAACGACCACAATGGCGATTCGAGTTCCCGTCGAGAAGTAATGAAATGGACCGAAAGCAAGAACGGGGACAGACAGAGAGAGAGAGAGAGAGAGAGAGAGAGAGAAAGAGAGGAGATAGTCTTGAGGCGGAATTCCTCCGGGTGAATGGAAATCCTCCCGTGTGTTTATAAACAAGTGAAACTGGTTCCGAAGGGAGCGCTTATGCGAACGAACACGCCCTATCCTGCGGGCTGTGCGACCGTGCGAAAGGGCCTCCGTCGATGAGAGGAACAAAGCGGCGCTATCCTTTGTTTCAACCATTCAGCCCAGGGGAGGATATATAACACGCGAGTGTGTTAATTAAGACCGACCGACCGACCGACCGACCGACCGACCGACCGACCGACCGACCGACCGATGGCGGGCTATATATAAGGCGCTGAAGAAATATCGCACGAAAATCTAGACTTTTTGCGCAACTCGTTCGTTCACTCGTCATAAATCCCCCGGTATATTCTTATCCGCTGTGTCCATCGGTGCTAAAAGAACTCTTTCTGTCCCCCTCCCTCCCTCCCGCTCGCTCTCTCTGTTTCTCTCGAATCAGATTTCTCAGGGCGATCTTTCCGCGAGTTATTACGCCCCAGATATCTCTCTCGATTAATCGTTCTGCTTTTATTCGGCCGATTCCGCTAGAGAGATTCCAGGCGAATATATCCCATATTCTACCGGAATCACGAAATTAAGGTTTTCTCCATGTTCTTGCTCATGCTGGATTAATGCATATAAATCATAGACTTCCGTGAGATAATTCATACATTTTGAACTTGTAGTTAATTTTACGTAAATTATATACTTGAAGTCTCCTCGCGGATTATTTACCAAACGTAATTAGATTAACTTTGAATTGATTACGAATAAAATTAATTTCTAAAGATTTGAGGACATTTTATTTCCCCCTCCCCCCCGTACCTGTATTCTGGATATATATACCCGCGTCACAAATTGCAGATGATAATCTGCATTGTATCTAGAACATTTTTTTTTTTTTTTCTTAACAAAGAAATGTGATAGGAAATATGATACGTGATTTTTGATAAAGAGATTTTATACATTCTGAATTCAGAGTTTTATCACAAGTTCGTTCCCATGATTCTGAAAACGCAACCGAGGACGACATATACCGGGGAAATTGTGCGAATTAAAACGTGCGCGGTATCTCGTTCTAAATATCTAAAGGGCAACGTATCTCGCGGTCGTGATTATAACCGAATCGCGCGATTCGACAATTGAACCGCCGCCGCTGCCATCGCGTCGATGCATCAGCGAGAGATCGGTACCATTATTATCCCCGACAGGATTATTCTACAAAATTCACGCGCGGCGCGCGTTATTATCCGCGCGCTGTTATTATACGCGACGGACGGCGTATAATACCGTTCGTTCTCGTTCCTGTATATATATATATATATATATTTATATGTATGCTTCCATACCGGGCGCAGAGAGGATCGCATCGGTCGAATTAATAACGGACTCTTCAATAGTGGCCCCCGATATTATTTCCCGGTTCTTTCGCGATAGAGGCGCGTATTTTCCAGCGAAACTTTGGCACGAATATTCCGAGAGCGGCTCCGAAATTTCGCCCTCTCTTTCGTGTAGGATTTCAAGGAGCGATCCGGGAGAAACTTTCTTCAGGACCGCCCGTCCTTCGACTCTCTCTCTCTCTCTCTCTCTATATATATATATATATCTGTGCTTGCTTCATTAAAATTGAAGGTTGCTCTCGTATAGCCGAGTCAAAAGTATCTTGCGGAAAGCTCGTTCCCTCGCTCGCGAAATCGCTCCCGGCTTTTCCTCGCTACACGGCAGCAAACGCGACACGGTGTCGCTGTATTTCAAACCAGGTCGGTTTCCCTAGCGAGGGTGCGGCTTCAATGGAGAGACAAAGAGAAAGAGCGAGCGCGAGAAAAGGAGGAAAATACATCTCGGCTTTCAGCTTCCTCCTCCTACTCTGTCGATGCGATCGCGACTGCAAGAGATGACTCAACATACATATATAAATGAGAAGGAGGACTCTCCGCGTTGTAGACAACCACTGCGATGGCTATTTATTATTTCTTTGAAACGTTTAATTAAATTCGCGCGTGGATGTAAGTAAATTTCAGTAAATTTCATCCCCTCGCACGCGGGGACGTGCTTCGATCCTCCCCGGCTGCGCCCGGCTTTCGCAGACAGGCGGAAACAACCCTTCCTCTCTCGTGTCGAGCACAGTATTACCTAGACTATATACACGAGGCTGTATATTAGTTTGATATTTAATGTCTTACATGTCTATCTTGGAAAAGAAATTATCCATTTTCAGAATTGTTTGAGTTATAAATCGAGTTTAAAATTATTATTGAAATTAAAAAAAAATCAATAAGATACAAATTTCTAATAATATTTTCGCGACGATCCATCGCCGCGGAGATCATAGAGTTATATATTGAAGAGATCCTGATTTTCTTCTTTGAAAAAAGAAAAATTGAGATTTTATCCGCCTTTTGTCGCGCTGCTATGCCCGCTCGGCATGCTCGCCGAAGCGTGACATAGTTGGAGGTAGCAAAATTTCAAAACGGCCGACATTTCCGCCCGTGATATCTGGCACTGCCGTGCGCGGCCGTGCCTTGACACCGCGACAAATGTGCGGCATCGGTTTTTCGCGCGTACCCGCGTCCCGTTCTCCGCGCGCGAAAGAATCCTCCCCCTCCCGTCTCTGATGCGGCGCGACGTGTCGGCGACGCAAAAAGGAAATGCATTTTGACACGGAACACAACCAAGCGGAAGTTTAAATGCATTTCTAAAACCACGACCGCGAAACTTTCAGCGTCGCGCGCCCGTCGTCGTCCCTTCTCTTTCGCGTCGTGGGAAAAATTAAAAAAAAATACAACTTGTTAAAACTATCCCGTGGCGGTAGCGGAAAAAGTTTGCGATCTTTTGTATTCAAAAGGTATCTTTTCTATTCAGGTTACTCCCGAGAGTAGAATGTTTCTCGCGAGATGCAGAGGACGCTATCTCTAATTCTCTACTTATTCTTATTACGTATATATGCATTAGTCTTCTACTTTTCTCTCATGCCCTTTTTTTTATATCTTCTTTCTATTAAAAAATTAATATTATGCCTCCATGTGTTTCAAGTATAATTGTGCCACTTGTGCCACTTTGTTTTGCTTGTTAAAAATTTTTTGCCAAATTCTTACATCAAGTTATTTTTTTTTTTTTTTTTTTTTTGCATAATAATATGTTTGTGTGAAAAAATTATATGATCTTTTGTGTTTCAGATGTGTGCAACTGTTCCCAAAAGTATTATTGAATCGCGTTACGTAAGGAGTGACCGGAAATCGCAGTGAGGAGAGGTAAGCCGTCACTTATAAATTTATAAATTAGACAATTTATAATATAAATATCAAATAGATTGCAGATATTTCTCGTACCGATCACACAGTAATAATCAGCTTTGGCACTGTAATCATACTCCATCTGTGCAAACGAAGTACATAGTACATAATGTAGTACATTTCCAGAGCGATTATAGATAACGATTGATCGTTCGCTTATTGAAACTCATTATAATAATAAACCGCTCTATTATTATCATCTGGATTTATTAACGCAATATATTATTGTTAATGAATCATTCTTTCTGCGTGATCAATAATTGCATCACATATTGCGCGCGATGGCGTACACAAAGCGCATTTCAATTATTCATCTATTCAAATATATCTTGCGTTTAGCGTAATTAATGGAGACCATGGTAATCACGCATTCTCTGTTTTTTTTCTCTGTTTCAGGACTCCTGACTCCATCGCGACTTTTCTCTCTCTACTTATTATCAGAAGCATTTCTTACTACTATTGCAATGTACCCGTAACACGGTGTCCGAAATAAATAAGCGGTTATTCGTATTTTTGAGAATCGTGATAGCTTCGTAGTGTGCAAATGTAATTAGTGCGAGAAACAGAAAAAAAAAAAAATCTTGGAGCATACTACCTGTAACTCGTATTGCAACGAAATGTAACGTTTTTTCCTCTTTCTAACTCGAGACGATAGTTTAATCGCCGATCGATTTATTAAAAAGTTCTTCGGTATTAAAATTCTCTTGTTTGACTCGAAAAACGGAGATCAATGTACATAGCGAGAGTTTTGTATATTTGTAAAATAGATAGGGCATTTTTTTATTATTATATATATATATATATAAATATAAATACACACACACATATATATATATATAAATATATATATATATATATATACATAAACAATAAAGTTATTTATATATATTTTAATCAACAAAGAGCAAGCGTACTTCTTTCTCTCATCCTGGCACTCTCGCGCGAATTCGTCCGCGTCTTCATTGTCTCTTCGTTGAAGCACCGACGGACCGACCGGAAGATTGCGATGCTTAATCTAAAATCCTATCAGCCGCTGCGTTGTACAATGTATAATCCATTCTGTACAAAGTTGCGCGCGAAAGCATTAATGTCGTTAAACGCCGGCGTTGTACGGCCGATATTCTCGTATTTTGCATTCCGTTGTAACGTCGAAGCTTTTTCCGCCGAACCGCGGTGGACGACAAGCCGAGGAGTCCGGCGCGGAGCGGCGCCAGAAGCATTAAATATTATTACGTTCGGCGCGCGCGTTATATTTGCCGCCGATGGTGCGCGTCGATGATTAATAGGGATACTCGACGTAGCGTGACGTCGAGTAATATGTGTGCGCATTGTAACAATAACGAGAATACGAGAGGCATATATAATATCGCGGATGGATTAATTAGTACAAATTACTGCGGTATCAATTCTCTCTTGCCTGCACGAGAGTGGCGTACATATATATGTATATATAGTCTCTCTCTCTCTCTCTCTCTCTCTCTCTCGCACGCGCGCGGACGGTAAATTAATAATTTCAATTAGATTGCGTCTTGCGACGCGAGTACAGAGAAAGGGGGGAGAGAGAGAGAGAGAGAGAGAGAGAGAGAGAGAGAGAGAGAGAGAGAGAGAGAGAGAGAGAGAGAGAGAGAGAGAGAGAGAGAGAGCACCGATTGAAAAATCGAAACTATATGTGTAAATATTCATTTTCTCTGCTGTATTTCCCCGATGTGTTGTGTACTATAATTGTATTAAATACCGATGTTTCCTTTGTAAATGTCGCTCCCTGCGATCGGGCGGCGGCAATTAACAGTGATTACTTGCATTTCGCAATAAAAAGGCTGAAGTGACTTACAATGGCGTCCTTGACTTACCCAGAAACGACGAGTGCCTTACTGCGGAGGAGAAATGTTTATCTTTTTCCTTGATTCATTTTATTAAACGATATTCCGAATACGATATCGAAACATTAATCATAGAGTGATATCTTTGGTCTAACAAGATAATAAGTAAAACTTGTTTACGCTTATAGTAAGTGAATTATTTGATTAATTTTATTAATTTTTATATATTATTAAATTATTAAAAAATGTCAAAGATGGTAATACAAATGGATCAAGACATAAGTAGATTAATATTCCTCCACAAGTTCTATAGCGTTTTTCTTATTCGAATATTGCACTTTCATACATATACGTTTTCTATAACACGCCATAAAAAGGAATTTCTAGCGACTATTAGGTGATTTGACAGGAAGCTGTTCGCACACACCTGGAACGGTAGTTTCTTTTGTAATTATTCGCTCCAAACGGAAAGCCGTGGTGTCGAGGAGTGTACATGGCAGCGTAATAACGTCTTGAGAAGAAACTTAATATCTTTAATCGCTCTGCTATCGACAACTTCAACCAGTATATCGAGTATTCTTTTTCTTCTTCCGATGAGTCGTTTTTAAGATAACTGCAATACGACATGTGGGAAAGCCACGCAATTACGTTCTCCGATTGAAAGAGTTGAAAATTGCATTTTCATTATTCGTGATTCAAAACATGTACAAAATGAATTCGGGGGATGTTATAAAATATTTTTGAAACATAAATTCTTTTCGACAAATTTGAAACATTATTTTTTTTTTTTAAATAAAAATGTTACTTTATTTTTTTAGATACTTTTTTCTCCTCTGAATAATAATAGTTTTTAAAAGTGTAATTTTAATTATAAATGGAAATAACTGTAATGATGAGATATATAAAATTATAGAGGGGGAAAAAAAAACGAGCGTAGATTGCGAAAAAAATTTGATCACGAAGACAAAGTGGGCATGTATACAATAAGAGGAACAATTCCCATTGTCGGCTTATAAAACGCGCCATGCGAATCGTTTTCGCGATATCCGCGAGTGAATGCGATGCGAGATCGATGGCGATACAATGGAACGACAGATCGCTTCTTGGTACGGGCTCACCTTTCGGGTCCCAATCCCATCCCCCGCTCTCTTTCCTCCCTCTCCTCGCCTCACTTTTGGTTGCCATTTGTGTCGTGCAATGGAGTGCACTGGTCCTGACAGCACTCCAGTTCCCCGCTTTCGCTTTGTCCGCCGCTCCGCTCCGACAATGAGAGACCCGGCTTCGCGATATGAATGAATGAATCCTTCCCAGCCCCGGGTACATCCCCCCGGGCTGAAAGTGCTGCAGGTTCCCCTCTTCCTCACGTCCCGTGCGCACATCTGATTCCGGGCGTACCGGGAATACCGTCAGCCACTAGCCAGTTCCCTCTCATATTTCCTCCAATAAAGTCAAACATCCTCGAGCATGACCCCTTCCGGCGGTTCAATCGGCGGATTTCGTCCATATTGACACCTTGGTGGACGCTTCTCAAGTGGGTACGTATATATTATATTCGATATCTCGTTACTGCGGTCTTTAGCATTATTTTCTTCGGTATATCATCAAGCAATTTTTTATCGCGAATTAATATACAGCGAAATCATGGTACAATCAGAGATGATTTTTCATACAAAAATGTGATTAATTTTCAAAATTATTTTTCTTGAAAACGGCTCTCTGTATGAAAAATATTTATTCTGCATTTTCGTATTTTTTTGTCACGAGGAATTTTCTTTTTGTCGGTTTTTATTATGCGATCGGAATGCATTTTATATATAATGCGTTCCGATCGCGTAATATAACGAGCAAAAAGAAAATTCCTCATGACAAAATAATTGGATATATATTATTAAATTATTTTATTATATACGAGTACATTATAAAAAAATTTTTAGATATTCTACGATCTGCAAAATTGAATCTCAAATTAAATTTTTTAACAAATGATTAACTTTGAAACCGATTATTTTTTAGAGAAATTTTTGACTTTTATTTGTTGCAATTTTTAATATTAAACAGTAAAAATGACAGGTTTTTACGATTTTTATTTAACGCTTGAATATTTGAAGGATCAAAAACAGACGATTACAGAAACTGTTCGTATTAAACGGCATAGATATGTCATCTCAAATTACGCATGATATAACGACACGTTTTTAAAGATAAATATGTCAACCACGAAACATGAATTGGACATGAACAAAAGCAACATTTCGCAAAAGAGCACAAATCCGCGTAAATTTCACATTTATTTATTGCCTCGTCTAATGGATTCTGTATCGTTCTCTCTAAAGTTTTTTTCCAGATACGCTTTAACGTTCACGTCAATTCTGTTATTCGCTCGATCCATTAACTCTCGACGTGTATGATTTTCGCCAATCGTGATATTTTTATCCCTGTTGCTCGCTAAACTCATCCCTATACTATTTTGAGGTATATTTCACAGCACGTTTTTACATTTTTTAGAGCAAGGTCGGCGCGATACAAACTGTATTAACACCGTAAAACACCGTATAAAAATCGAAAGAATATCTTGGTGCACAAATGGACTACATAGACGAGATCTATACATCTTCCTTTCGGGAGAGAGGCTGGGTTAGGTCCTTTTCTCTCCCCCTCAATGTCAAAACCGCTATCGCCGTCCGCCTGAAAAAGGTACCTAGATATAACAAGATGGCCATTTTTTCTTATTTCCGGCACGCACGACGACGACGACGACGACGACGACGCCGACGCCGACGCCGACGCCGACGCCGACGCCGACGCGACGTGAAAGTATATTCCATTTCCTCGAAAGTCGCCGAGATACAGGCAGATACGGCGGTTACATGGGACATTCCTCCCTCTCGCTCGGCCCTGACGCTGATGTTCATTTAATGATAATATCGACTATCGCGACGCCTTCCTCTGGCATCTACGGAAGGAAAGGGGGAGAGGAAAAATGGCTTTCAATGGAAAGATCGAGGCTCCCAATATCCATCTCTCGCGTTCGCGTCTTTCTTATTTGTTCCATTCGCTCATCTGCAGTCCATTTCAGATGCCTGATGAACGATCTTTCATTATCATTACGTCCGCGCGGATAACTCAATCTGATCGATCGTACACCTTTCTGATCTCTCGTCGATCCGAGAGCTGTTATTAACCGATACAATAAGAAGGCTAGGCGACTTTACGGCTACTAAAAGTTACGCGAGACTAATTAAGACGAGGGGCGATCGTTATGCGGTATAAAGAACGGCCGAGATTAATTGCTGAAGTTCCGCGCTCGCATGAACCGTGGAGTCAGCAAAGAGCCATTCCCCTCCACCTCCCCGTCTCGCTGCCCGAGCGTGGTGCAATAATAGCGACGTAATGAATGCAGTCTGACAGAAAGTAACGAAGCTCGTCGTCGCCGTCCACTTCTCTATTCCGCTTGTAACATAATCTGCAACGAACGAGGCCGACGCGATACGTGAAAAGTGCACGTGACTCTTGGAGCGATGTGTTTTCTACCTGTCTGTGTTCTCATAAATTAATTAATTAGTTCCTTTGTACAGGTATCTATACCATGTAGCGAGATTACAAACTTTTCATTTTAACATAATAAAATTCGATAATTTTGTTCACGAATATAACACGATAAAGAAGATGAACACACACCTGATTTTGATAATCGATATCGGAAATTTAATTTGACATCGATAACCACATATGTCATAATTGTAGAATAAAATTGAAAAATCACAGTAGGTGAATTATATTTTTTTAATGACTGCAAAAATCTATCTACGTAATTAAATAATATAATTTCACCCTACATTATAAATTGATTACAATTCATTTGAGTAAAGTGCGCAGAGTGATTGTCGCCATATGATTTGTATCGAAAACATGAAGGGGAGATAAACGCGAAATCGTGAATAATTATTTACGACAATCACTTGCACAAACTGGCGCTTCATTGAGAAAGAGAAGGAATGAAGGGGAGAGTGTGTGTATAGAATTGAATTATTTAGAAGGATTAATGCGTACTCTCGTAGCGTCGTTACCACTCGAGTTACCGTAGTGCAGAGAACTGCACGCTGATATGTGTGTATATACGGGAGATACGTTTTGAGGCAAATTCGCGGAGAGTCTCGCGGATCCGAAGGTGGAATGTTCGACGCCTCGAGAGGTCCAGGAAGCGCGAGAATGCGCACGCACTACAGCGTTTCACGTTTCCCTCTTGCAATCCGCTTGAGACAGCATATAATGGAAGAGCCGCGCTGCATAAGGCGCGGCTTAACGTAAGTAAAATGATCGAAGCGAAAGAAAGTAACGACGATAATTGTCATCGGCTGCACCATATATACCGGGTGTGCGATTCCAGGGGAGAGATAAGAACCGCTAAAATTATTATTACACAAGATAGAGACACAAGCGTAATCCATCGTTTCGATATCTTTTCGATATGTTTTTATTATCCTTCATGCTGTCTATTTTATATTTTAAAAATCCGTCGTATCTCTTCCCCAAGAATTACATTCGATCTGAAATGCATGTGCGATCAACGGATTAAATATTCCGAATAAAAAGAGATATATTAAAAAATTTAATATAATAATAATATAATAAATGCAAAATTCTTTTGATAAATTCACAAAGACACTACAACTCGTCGGACAATAGATTTCTCATTTCGGAAACACCATGTACAATACTATACGACAGCAGACATGTGTCATACATATAGACACGTGTCATATACGTAATCCCGCTATTCGCGCGTGTTTCGTGGTGCAAGGCGTGAAGAATATCGAAAATAATTGAGTTCGTCGACTCTACTTTCAGCTTGTTACACTTGCAGTTTGTAGAGCTGCGAGTTGTCGGTAGTTGTCGACCGAGAATTGCCGCATAAAAGCAACAGTGTCGCGGAAATAAAAAAAGAAAGGCATCGCACCTTTCTCACAAGGGGCGAGAGAGAATGCGAAGGGTACCCAAGGAAGAGAGAGTTCCGGCGGAGCCGGAATACCGAAAGTTTGTCACTTTGTCGTCGGAGAAAAATACTTCCGTCAACGCCCGAGTACCGCTCCTTAGTACGCTCTCCATTAATACTCTCGCGAATGCAATTAACTCCTTGCTTGCTGCGCATGTAACTCGATCTTCTTACTCTACGAGGAGCACTTGAAATGTCCCGCTTGTAATTTGATATCATTTTTAAAAATATTAATGTTAATTATTTTGCTAATTTTCTATTCTATTATTATTATTTACTAGTAACTATTTTATTATTATTATATTATAAAAACAAAATAATTATTTCTAACACTTCTTTCTTTAAATCTAGTTTGATTAAATTCGAGAGCCTATAATTATTAACCCTTACACACTATATTTAGATGCCTCATCCATACACATATGGATATTTCAAGTCCGACCGTTTTTTTCATTTATTTAAATTGATTTAAAAAATCTGTAAAAATTCATGAAAATACTTTCAAGTTTCTGGAAGAAATATCCATAATTCATTTTGGAAAAAAGACGGAGATGAGTAGCGGGCCGCGCTTAGAAGTTTTAAGAAATTTCAATAGATAGAAATCGATCGGACACGAATGACCCATGTGTGTATCCTAAGGGTTAATAAACATTAATAACATATTTTTTAAAAGGTAAATTAATATTCGATTAACTTGTCAAAGTTAATAATTTTACTAATAATTCTGAAAAAATATATTTATTTTCTTATATATATATATATATATATATATACATATATATAATTATTTTAAAAATATTTAATAATTTATACACAAAAATTTACAGCATATATATATATATATATATGTATGTATTGTAATTCTATACTATTTTACGAGATATGATAAGAGCATAAAAATGCAAAACATGGTTGTAATTTGCATGGTTTGCTCGATTCAATTTGTAACGTTAATGTATTATTGTACGAGATATAATTGTTAACGTACATAGCGACATAAGCTCATTAAATTGCTTTTTATTTGGCACTATGTGAGACTCTTATCAATAGCGACCGGTTAAAAAGTTACAATTGAATCACGGTTTAAATTGGGACGAAGCTGTGCTGCACGCAAAAGCAACGTGCGCCGTTTAACAATTTCCCGGCATTCGATCGACTATTGTTAACTTTTTACACGCGGTATTGAGCTATTGTTTAGCGAGTTTGGAATAGCGGTAAGTCATAAAATGAAACACTTCAGCAAGGCTTCGTAAAACATTCGCGGCAACCGTTTTAAACCGTACGAACAGTACGAGCAAGCTATTTCTAGCGGTTTACGGTTACTGCGTAATTTCCATGTTGCTATAGATCATTTTATCGTCTGAAACTTTTAAGAGAAATGAGACATGTTATCTTGGCGCATAGAAGGATGTTTCTTTGGATTTAATAAATTTTGTTCTAGTCAAAGGAATTTAATCATTGAAATAGTCCAACCAAACTAATGTTTGAACTAACAAACATGATTGTTTGACTTTTGAAAAAACATATATATTTATTTTAAATCAAATATTTTTTGAAAAAATTTAACTTTTTCTGCCATTTGACAATTACGGATATTATTCTTTCGACAAATTCAAACAAACAAATAATATGTTAATTGAAACAAACAACGCTCTTATTTGAATCTGATATATTTAAAATACTATTTCAAAAATAGTTATTTTTCAGTTAAAATATGATTTAATTCAACGAAACAATCCAATTTTTATTTAATAAAATAATATTTCGTATAAAATAAAGTTTTAGCGAAATAAATATAAGTCAAACAAACATATATACTAAATGTAAAGAAACATTTTTCTCTGTGTATTTAAAAGCAATTTATCAATTTTAAAAATAGAAAAAAAATAGTGTAAAAAAATTTTAAAAATTTCCACAAAGCCTGCATTACACGTTGCAGTATATTCAAATTTTTTTTTATCAATGAATTAAATTTAAAAAAATGCATCCTACAAATATTTACCAATAAACATCCATCGCAACGTCGTGGCGTCTGCCGCAACGTTATCTCAGGACCGTGATTCTGTGGAATGGTGTAAGTACACATTAAGTACCGACGTAAGTATCAGTGATAAGTGACTGCTGGAACGTTTCTAGACGGCGGAAGTGCCAGAAGTATACCGTCGTACGGGCGAGAGAGAAAAATGCACGTTGCAACCTGCCAAGACGCGGCAACTGTTATGCGATTACTAGTTCGCGAACAGCGTCGAAACGTCGCGTTATGTTATATTTCCGCATATATGGACATACGCAGGACGATTAAGTCGCAATTTCCCATTATCTTTAATGTTTCCTACGGCGGCAGCGTACCGTAATCCTAAGCGATCCTTTGTACGCCGCCCTCTCGTCAGATCCAAGAAAATAATCTCTTCAACCATAACGTATATCGTTAAAGCTTTGTACTTTATCGAATCTATTACTAAACTTTCTTTTATACGACGCCTACAAGTAGATATTTATATCTTCTCCTTTGTTAGTCTCCGTTCTCTGCAATAGCAGAAAGTTACTATTGCATTGTGCGTAGTTTTAAGATTTATTTATGATGGTACATATGGTATACGCATGATAAGTTGTGAAGGGGGGGGGGGAGGGGGGCGCATATTTTAAAGATAAATTATTAAAGATAATCTTATTTAAATAGTTTTGTTTAAATAAAATATTATTTTGCATTATTTATCTTTCGTGTGTGAGGATGATTAATAGAATATATTTATTTAAAATATAATTGTGAAATTATTAATTGAGCTATATAATAGCTGTAAAAAATATCAGAAATTTTTATTCGAAATAATGTATCCAGATTTGCAGTTGAGTATTTCAAATATTATTTCTTGTATTATTTTAATTATAATTTTACACGTTACTATTTAATATCAGTTTATCAAAAAAAAAAAAAAAAAAAAATAAATAATATAATTTAATAAAGTAAAAATGATACAAGTCATAAAAAGATAGAGACAGCGAGATAGATTGATTATAAATTCATGAAAATAATATTCAAATATTTTATTGCATATGTAATGGCAAAAATAACAACTTTTATTTTAGTTGATTCTTTGAAATCTCTAAAGAAAAATACATATTTGATATGCTTATTTCTAGCTCGTAAAAAATTAAATATTTCAAATAGAATTTCTCTCTATTTCAAATATCATTTTGCTTACTTTTAATAATAAAACCCATATCGCGAAATATCTTTTATGAGATCAAAAAATGTGCATAGAATACTATGAGGTTCTCTCGAAATATAAGTAAATATAATTTACGTCAGCTGACACATGTGTTTCATTTTAGATGTAATGTCGTTACGGTGTGCCGGTAGAGGGTTATCCCAGATCGTTATCTCGTGGAAATATTACACAGAGCGGCTCTTCGATTCGTCATGCGTTAACCACGATTCGACGCAACCGCAATTCCCTATCTACATGTGCACACGATGCATCCGCAACAATGATCGACCAGATGTGCCATTATTTGGCGAGAATACCGAAGTTTGTCAGTACGCGGACGGGGGCGGAGAGAAAAGTACTCGATATCAAATATTTCCCACTCTCCCTTTCCCTCCCCCGGCATCTCGATGTTATACAATTCGGTTAAAGCTCTTTGCTCCGCATACAAATCTCGATCTCCCTTTGCGTGCTTTTCGAACATGTATATCGTTACAAATGGCAATCTCTGCCTTATCTGTAACGTCGGTTCTGCTGGAATATATCGCGTATCTTGAAAAACTCTCTTCGTCGCTATCTCTCTCTTTGGAAATTCCGCGAATCAGCGGTCCGCGTAATAGGAAATACTATCTTGATACGCAAGAGATATATATATACATTCGACGATTATATATAAAATATAATCGCTCCTCTGACAATATTCTCTCCGCCACGTCGTCTCGATACGATCGTTAATTACTTCGCTCAAAATGCCGATTTTCGATAGTCCGAAAGTTTGACCAACTATGACGAAACTGCACAACAGTGCAACAATGCTAATTCAAATCACGCAGAGATTATCAGTTCGACTCGTGCAGAAATAAGGAGCATAATATCTAATCAGGTCACACGAATATTGCCAGCCAACTTTCGCAATTCGATGTTATGCCGTTTCGTTTATCGTTGTACGTTAGTATTGTGAAATCAAATTATACTCACGACTATATTGGTTTGATAAAGAAACTTAATTCATTGCGATACGAAAAATAAATGGCATATAATTTATACCTACTAATAATAGAATATAATTGTATGTTGATATGCGACATTCTTCCTTCTAACGCGTATAAAGACAAACAAAGCAATTTGATTCTCGGGCGTTTGCATATATTTTTCAAGCGAAAGCTTCTCAAGATTACGCAGTCCCTCCTGTAGAAATGCACTGCAGCCGATTTGCTTTATTTTTTGACCCAGTTTACTTTAGCAGTCTTCATAGTAAGAAAAGCTTCTGCATGAGGAAATACAGGATCTCTGAAATCTGTTCCGGTACTCGAGAGGGAAGGCAGTCCTCTCTTTCTCTCCCTTTCATTCCCTTTTATCTCTATACATTTGCAATAAAGGATATAAACGATGCTAGTTGTATGATTGATTAAACAGCCAATATGTATTCATATTTATGACGCGATATTGTCCAAATTCCAAAAGACATCTCTGCTATCTTTACTCTATTTCTTTACACAATTCATGTTTCTCGTCTTCTTGCATTCTTGTCATATTTGATAATCGATTTTGAATATTGACCGAAATTTTGAATTATTCGGCGTTCCAAAAATTCAAAATAGACATCCAGATTTTATATGTATGTATATACGTACATATGTTATAATGTTCCTGGAAATCGCATGGTATTGTATGTTATTCAAACATCTATTTTACATACGATAATGGAATCGATTCCGGCGAATCTTGTGGGAGACGCTCGAAGCTTCTCGCAGTAATTTTGGTTACGATTTTGTTATTTACGGATATACTGCTGTGCAAGCATATTACATTAAAATATAATACATAAAGAACACATAAAAGTGGGATCCTGTCTCTGACGAAGGACTTAGTCCCTCATTATTATTCAACAATTTTGAATGCAAAATACGTCCGAGATAATAATTCTCTGTGAAAAAATTAGTCAAAAACATTTTTTTATAAGATACTTTTTCTTTTTTGAAAAAAATTGCAAATTCGATATACGAGGAAAAGTCATTAATGTTTATTGAAGTCACAAATGGTTATTGAAGAAAAATTCTACTACATAAAATTTTATCAACTTGAATTGTGTCACCAATCACTCTTACAATCAGGAACTAATTTATTCCATTTACAGCTATTTTCACACTCATTAGTTACTTAATTAATAACTTGGTAGATTTTTTTCTTTAATAACCATTTGTATTTATGACTTTTCTTCGTATTTACAATCTTTTAATAACCTCTAACAATTTTCTGTCATTTATAGATTATAAAAATATGCATTAAGATTATTAAAAAAGACAACACACACATATATATGTGTATATTCTATTGCAAACAATATTCTATTGTAAAAATAATCTTGATGCTTGATAAATATAACTCTTTTTTAATACATATAAATTATAATTATTATTATAGCTTAAACTATTAATTTAAACCAACTGAAATTATTTTACATTAAATAAAATATACTTATTTAATTGTGTATTAATAGCTACTGTCGACACAAATTCAAGTTAAAAAAATATAAATATATTATTTTTTAGTCAATTCCAAGCCAATTTCAAAACCAATTTTCACGAGAGAACAGATCTCATATGAAAAAAATTTATCCTACATTTTCAACTTATTTTTGCACGAATAATCATTCTTTTCTCGTTTGTGTGTATCACGATTTCGGACGCATCCCGTATATGTATATGTACAATCTTCCGACACTTGAATGTTTTACTTGAATAATAACGCAAGAGAGGCAGCGAATTATACAGATAATACGCGACTTTGTGGCGATAGTTGAATTCTTTCGCATGATTCACAGACGAAGATATCCTTAGCATCCATTTAATACGAGGACCACAATGCCATGGAATAAAATATGTGATATCCGTAAGAGTATGCGCAAGATTGAAGAACGCGAGAGCGGAATATCAAAATTTTGCCGGTTCGTCGAGGAAGAAAAATGCCTGGTATCGCCGTGCCCGTGCATGACTGTTATATACAGTTGCGCGTCAGCTCCGGGAGAGGATACAGTCAACCTTCTCGATTCCGGTATGCGCTACTATTTCTGTGTATCTTCTATAGGATGACGGAGATATGTTGGCGAAAGATTTTTATATGATATTTCGTTTTTAATTTGATTCGTCGTCTCATGAGCAAAACGCGTTTCTCTTTCTAATACATTTTTAAATTGTAATGTTGCAGATTAATTTGTCATTTTCTACTTCTGTTACTTTTTTAATACGTGCATACTTTTGTTTTATCTCGGTTAATCTGCTTTTTCATCGACATCACGACTAAATATCGTTGATTGCGTTTTACACGTATTTCAATGAGACATGTCAATATCAGAGGATTGGTCACCGCGGTGACTGTCACCACACGCAACATTTTAACTGAAATGGCAGGATGTCAATAATTTTCAAGTTAAACGAGAGCAAAGAGCGAAGCTTCCAAGATATAAAAAATCGTAGCAAATTTTTTATTGAAAGCCTGTTTGAATTTAAACGGACTTCATCTCGAAATCTCAATTCCAGATTTAATTATCGCATCAAGTTTCTCAATTTCAACCAGTCGCGACACTTTAGGGGGATAGCGCTTTGCGCTACAAGTTTTTTCTTTCCATGAGAAAAAAATATTCACTACGTATTTGTCGGCGAAAAAAATCGTGTTTGCAACATTCATTCTATTCGCGAAAGTCTAAAATATTCAAATTTCATCTACTGAATGTCGACCCTTACGTCTCACGAATATATTCACGAAGAACAAGATACACCGGTGAATGTATACGCAAGAAAAGGAAGAATAATACGAATGCCAAATGTTCGTCAGTATATACCGAGGATGAAGTATACTTGATATACTATCGCGGTAACGTTGCTGCTCTCACGACGTCCTATAGCGATGGTCTTTAAAGCTACTGCCGCTACCGCCGCGCCGTTGCAGTCGCTGCTCCTCTCTGCATAAGGCATTTGAATTGTTATGTGCATATTCTCCGTGTATCTCTCCGTAACGCCCAAGACGTTCCAAAGCAATGCAACACTATCAGTAATGTTTGCCTCACGGATGTGTTACGCACATTACGGGAGCATCTTGAGGGCATTTCGAGAATCGACGAGAGATTATTACTTCACTGGTCTGTTATTAGTACACTAAAGTATATTACAGACGCGACTTGAAGTATGAATTTTTAAATATTGCAAGCGCAACTTTTTCTCCCTTTAAATTTAATCTCTCTTATATCTACAAATATCTTATTTTTTTCACAAAAATTTAGACGTTATTATGTGTGAGAACCTTTTTTTATGTAACGAAAAATAGAGATAAAATTATCTGATCTCTTGATAGATTATACGATGACGATATCTTATCTGGTAAGAAAAACTTTTTCTAGGGGTTATTCTCACCCTTTTGAGGTAAATATTTATTTTTATTATATATTAAGTGTTTGGTATTTATATATTATTGAGTAGCTTGATAAAATTATGCTGACTAAAAATGTGTACACGAAATATCTATTTCTTCTCAAATTGTGAATAACAGCGTGAAAAATTAAGTCAGTTGGTAATTTTCGCCTGGTGATATCGCAATGTGAGCATCGCCCGTATCTCTTGATAGTAGTAGACCCTTTGTCGCTCGTTATGAAACCACCCCCCCCCTTCCCTCCCATGCACGTTTCCCCGATACCCTTTATCCTCTAAACGAGGCACCCGTCGTACCAAAGGTACATGCATTCCGGGTCAAGTTTTGTTGCTTTCTCGCTAACTCTGAAACAACAATGCTCGCCGTGGTCGGTATAGGTGAGACGACGCAAAAATACAACAAGGGCGAATTAGAATTGCGCCCCAGTTGCATGTATTTGTCCGACGACGTTTTCCTTTCCGTGCAAACCGCCTTCGCCAATTTGTCTTTTTCGGAGATTGCATTTGTGATAAACGCGAAAGACGGAAATGTACTTTACTATAAACTATACGATCTTTAATGCAAAGGTTAAAGCAATACAAATGTGGGTTAATAGCGTAAACAAAGCTCATAGTGCAATTTGTAACGAATAAATAGATATTTGATTATTAAGCGATTAACTTGCTTCTTATTATTTCAGATTGTTATTTGACATACTTAAGATTGACGAAATCAAACGAATAAATAATTACATAACTACGATAGTACAACGATACGCGGTTACAAAATGCATTAGCATCGAAATCACCTTGATATTCAATATTTCCAGCATCTGCACAAGTGCTGTCATAAATTCATGCCTCGGAAGCCCACACTTGGGCACGTTAAATTACACAAAGTGTAATTAAATTTTATCGCCGCCGCCGTGAATTATGTTGTAATCGTTTTCCGATATATACCGCGCCGTCGCAACCATGTAACGATACACTCGAAATATTTCCAAATATTATTCTAATATCGAAACAGAGAGAGAGAGAGAGAGAGAGAGAGAGAGAGACAAAGAGAAAGAGAGAGAGAGAGAGAGAGAGATCAGTCCGATAAACCGACTGTGGAACGAGAGATTGCATAGCTTGCAGCCTCGAAAACCCGTTGCGAATATACGTCAGATGCACGCATAATTATTACCGCGCATATTGCTTGCGAAATATATCTATCAGTTGATTAACGTAATTACATCTGTAGGAAATTATCGTAGCATATGTATATAAGTAATTTAGAGACATGCTCTCAACGTGTTCTCTCTAACAAGAAAGAAATAATTCTGCATAGATTAATTCGAATTAATATTTTAATATTTGAAACTATATGCTTCATAATACAAGACACTAAATATACTTTATAATTTTTTATAAAAATCTCAGACTCTTTTGTAAATTCAACCTGTTTATAAAAAGCCTAGTGTTCTTATGAAACGTCGGCGCCGGCCCACAAAAAAGATTTGATATTTTATAAAAAGCTAAATCTTTTTATGAAAAAAAATGATTTTACAAAAAACTATAATATTTATAAAATAATATACGAATTAGAATTATGAAAATAAACTACAACGTTTTAATATTATGTTATAATTATATATTTTATTTTATACTACTTTTATTATTAAGAGAGATTTGGACACTCGTAAAAAAATTCGAATATTTATGTAATGCTAGAATAATATAACACATTTTTTAGAAAATATTATTCTTAAAATATATTATATGTATAAAAAATAAAAATATTATTATATGAATAAAAATAAACGTATATTTTTACACATAAAATAATTTTTCTATATATATAAAATTTTATAGAAAATATAACATTTTATTACACAATTTTCATAGAGAGGGAACCACTTTTGACATTTTGTAACACTTAATTTTATTCATTAACGCACAGCTTCATATTAAAAACATATCTATAATTCATCAGTATTTTTGAAATATTATTTTTCACAATGTTGCTAAATTGTAAAAATCTCCAACATATATCGAAATGATATTAAATTATTTGTACATTTATTTTATTCAAGTTATTATCAAGAAACTTTATTTCAATATTATTTCAATATATTTCTTAGCAATAGCAATAATCTTACGAAAAGAACCAATTCCATGTAAAAAAATGAGAAAACAATACAAATAATCGATCGAATGATTTCGCAAGTTTCTACTAGGTCACAATTCTTTCTACCGCGTGTAATTCTGTGGTCCAGCATGAACCTTCGATCATTACATAGGAATATCTCTCGGCCACAACCAGCCCCAATCACGGTCCTAATCGCAAAACCAGTTCAGCAAGTCTGGTACGCGCGAACACAACCATCGTGCGAAGCAGCATTTATAGTCGGACAGCGTCTAGGCTTCACCATACTTTCACTTTTCTTCAAATGTAGTGCACGATTGTTATCATTTCAACGATTAACAACCGTAACATAAAATACCATACATCTGCTTTTTGAATATTATTACACGCTTCAACTAAATTAAAATAAAGAGAGAAATTTTAGGCACAGAATATATCGATCTCGAAAAAATGTTCAAGATTGGACTTATATATAATTGTCAAAATAAACAACTCATATTTTTAAGAACAATATAAAATTATTCTTGAAAAAAGAATCTCTTTAAATTACTAGATAAGTTCACGGATGGAAGGAGGTATTACAAAAGCAGGAAGAATTATTAAGATGTTTTAAGATGCTTCTACAGATTGCGTTTTTCCATCCGACTGATTCGAACACATTTTGCGCACAGTTAGAGCGAATTAAAGAATAATAACTGCACGGACGTGCGAAATTAGCGGGCGTCCGCGAAGGTAAGCTCAATTTGCAGTTGTGTGTGTTTCCACCTTCGTATTTTTTATCATTACGCCCATGCCGGCGCCCGCGGGATTAATTAAAATGAATAAAAGGCGCGTATTTACACGACGCGGGGCACGGGAACGAGATGCGATATTGTAACGGGCGAAACTATTTCTACGACTGTCAGGCTTGTCACGACCGCCGCAGAAATTCTCCCAGAATTTAATGTCCCACGTAACGATCCGAGTGTTTGCCCGTCCGCCTCATACGTTCTGTCGCGGAATTTAATACGGTAACGTGCGTGTAATTTAGACCCGAGTCCGGCTAACGCGCCCGTCTGGAATCTGGCGGGCAAATTATATCGGCAGAAATGTAATGCTAATCCATCTCGGAGCATTCGTTCCGCGGAGCTTCGAATCATTATTTTCCATTCTACCTGATTGAAAAAATACATATTCCAGGGACATAGCAAGCAAAGGAGGAGAAATAAACGGCACAGATCGTGTAAACTTCCCTCAGATGAGGAAACACTTTTTAACGATATTATGTAGAAGAGAAATGTATAATAATCAACTGCTGTAAAAAAGTACTTTTCTACCGCGAATTAGTATGTTGCGAGAAGAACTCGAATCGAAATTTTGCTCCTATATATATCAAACCTGAAGTTTTGCACGTTTATACCTAGGTCGATAAAGTCTAAAGAATTCCAATAAATTATATTTAAACTGAGCTCGTATTTTGTACCTCAAATAGACAGTAAATGACAGTTTTCCATTTAGAAATTAAAGTCTTTTGACAAATATCTAGAGTAAATAATTTTAAAAGAGGACTCTGCTTAAAATATTAAAGTAGATGTTGAATTGAGATCGAAGAAAAAGGAAAAATTTTGATTCGGGAATCCACATATTAGTCACGCAAATTGCGTGCGTTTTTTTTTTTATTTTCCTTATGTGAAATTAATTCGATTTCGCGTTGAATAAACATACTACCATGGGATATATGTATCAATGTTTCTGACAATTGTGTGTATGCGCGTGCAATTCGATAGTAATTATTCGATAGTAATCGATAATTATCGTGCGTCGAAACGTGCGTGAAAACTCGGCATATTTCGTTTCTCCCCGCATTTTCCGGATTCTTTTGAGCCGCGAAATTATCGCGAGAATACGGTTTACCCGGCATGCACCCCAGGATGCTTAATTACACGAGCAAAAGGAGCGATTCAATCTTCCGTAACAATAGGATAATTACGAGAGCGTAACGCGCAAAGGGTTGGCTGGAAAGTAACCCGTAGAATTATCGTCGCGTCGCTAACGATGTGGGCGAATAATGAAATATTTCGACGCCACGCGAAGGTCTGCGCTCTGCATTTCCAGGAAACTCCGCGGAACGATGCATGTGGAAGGGTGAATGGACACATGGGAGCCGCGACTATAGAACAATAAACTCCCGAGAAAGTGTCTCGTTTAATGAGACGATAGGATATCTCGCGACAGCTGGAAACTCTTTTTTTTATGGTGGTCTATGACACACGATTACATTACACGTGTCACGCTCCTTCGAGGATGATTCAGTAATATGTTTAGATACATACAGAGTGTGCCCATTTATAATTTATACGTATGCCTTTATTTTCTTGGCACGCTAACAAATAATGTAACGAGATTAAAAGGTGCGATGTAAAAAAAAAATATTATTCCATTAGGAGATTTATATACAAATTAAATGATAATTTTTTTATATACAAACTAAATGAATTTTAATCGCATATCACAACCATCGTTACTTAAACATTAAACTCTGTTAGACTAGCAAATTACTCCCTTCATTCTTTACTCGAATTTTCCACGAGCGAGAAGGGTTTATCTCGCTAAAAATACACGTAGTTAAGCCAGCGCAGAGAAGCCGGAACACCTTGTATACACGGTACATTGCTTGTCCTCGAAACAGTAATGATTATTTACGAAGTCGGGCGGCGGAGAGAGGCGAGAGTAATTACGGGGGCGTAGTTGGCTCCCCAACTACTCGGGGGGTTTCGACGAGATAAGCGCGCCGTTAACATCCAGAATGGGGGCAGAAGGAGGAAGCACGGATCGAAGTTCGAAGGTGGCCTAACGTCGTTTCTCGCAAACGCGGGGGATTTTAGACGCGCGTCGAGAGAGGAGAAATGATAATCCTCCCTTCTCGCACCGGATCGCACGCACCGGGCAAAGAGGTGCACTGAAGGAAAATAATAGTCTTACCTTGGGGCGTAAGTCGGCGCGTATCGCTGGGGCGGATATCCTTTTGCGAGAGTCTCTTGAGGATAACGGAGGCCGCTGATGTATGCCCGGATTACATTATTTTTCTCGCGTCAGGAGCGAGAGTTGAAACTGTATGACAGGATAATTCGAGATTTACTTAAATTTTGCCATTTTTTTCTCCTCTTTCTTTCCTTCCTCATTTATATCAATTGATATACTCATATCCTGTCATGCAAGACTTAGTCGAAGAAAAATAAGTACTTGTTAACCCCAATCTAAATTTTCCTCTTATTGTCAACCTCAATTTTCTCGTCACTTTTATATATGTTTTATATATGTTTTACATAATTTCGAGGTTTAATTTATATAGAGATGGATTAGTGAAAATATTTTCTAATTTGTGTCTTAAATAAGCAATAAACAAATAGTTTTCTATTTAAAAGTTTAAAAGAAACAAATTTTCGACAAAATTATAAGTTAAGTTTAAACAAAGTGTTCTGATTATATTTAAAATATCAAAATAGATGTTAAATTGAGATAAAAAGTAAAAGAAATTTTTGTTCACCTGGGAATTAAATAGAATTAGAAATATGTGCAAAAAATATTTTTAAAAGTAGGCAAAAATATTATGTTTAATAAATAAAAGTATACGTATTCTCCAAAACATTCTCCGAATTGCAGAGTGAAAAATAAAGCACTTCTTATAAGCTCCTGGACAGTATAACTCTATAATTCTTTCAAGCAAACAAACCGATAACTCGTTCCGAATGTTCGCAAAGTGCATATCCTGTTATTTTCGCGTGTTTGATGTCGGTATTTATCGCGAGATTTTCGCGCGTACAACGCAGGAACGCACTGAGCGAACTCTGTTTTTCGCGATTAAAAAAAAAAAAAAAAATTGCGCGTATCGCGACAATGTGCGTCAACAGTACATTCGCCAATCTATTTGCGAAATATCAACTTATAATCGCGCGAATCGCCGATTGTCAGGGTCGGTTTTTAATGTCGTGATTCGAGAGATTGGCCTCCATCGCAAAACGATACAAAATCGCTCTCCCGCGAATGATTTAATTTGTCCCACAACGACAATATCCTCGTTGTTTTTGGCTATGACGTCGGGACCGTTTGCCACAGCCTCTCGCAATAATTAACGGAGATCGTTGCGCAGGACCTATGAACAGTGAACTGATTGTACATTGGTAGTGATGGGTGCAGGGGTATGGGGTGGCGGGGGTAGGAGTGTGGATGGGCAAGTAGTCAGGCAGGCAGGCAGGCAGGCAGGCTTCAACATTCGCGTTTGCCAAGCATATATATATATATATATATATATATACGGGACAGTGATTCGTGAAACTCGGCAGATGCGAGGGGCCGATGACCAGGGGATTGACCGGGGGCATAATTGACGTGTTCAGACGGTATGTTCTCTCCCCGGACGCGTATCGGACGCGCAATAGAAGATCTATCTGTAAACCGAATGTGTGCGATTCCTCTCTACCGAGAGCCACTTATCGGTGACGCCATTGGTATATTCTTCGTAATGAACACATTCGCGCCTTTGTGTCTTGACATGTATCTCCAATTTTTTTCCTGATATCGTAAATGTTCTACGAGTGCCGACAAAATTCCTCTCCATGTAGGATGATGAATGGTGTGTAAATTTTCTGTGAATAATATTTATAGGTGTAATTTTGCTTGTTTGATAATATAACAATTGAATCTGATTATATATTTTTAATGCTTCTTAATGTTCTATAATTTATTAATGATATCATATCTGTAACCTTTATTTCATTCACACGATAATTTAAAAATTTTTTTTTTTTTTTTTTTTTTTTTTTTTAATAACCAACACTTAATTCTATTTTATTCTCTCTTATTTTCCAACAAATATTAAATAAAAAATATTACAAGAGTCTGACTAGACTAAAGCAGATTAATTTACTTAAAAATTTCTCCGAAGAAGTTAACGAGTATCATAAACAATTCCACGTACACTTAGATCTCATAACGTATTCTTAGAACTCGTGGCTTTTAATTTCACAAAACGAGATACAAGAGAAATATCTGTTGACCGCCAGCATGATTAATTTGTCGTTTAACAGGCGACAAATTTATTCGGGAACATGGCTTTTGGAATGAAAGAAACTTCTTTCAAATATTGTTAAAACTAATATTTTTATTTGCATTTTGTTTTTCATATATTTGCCACATATGTTACTTTATGGCAGAATTTTGTAAAAAAGATTTTGCAGTCACAGATAGCAGAAACCATTTGCATTAACATTTGGTATCCGTATAATATCGCATATTGCAATTTAAATATTTATTTTTGCAACATATGGCTATTTCAATGTATGTTAGCTTTATAAGATATAAAATTTGGTGCTTTTACCCTTTACACTGTGTGTATGTGTGTGTGTTTGATTTATATTTTAAATATAATAAATTATTTCAGTATATGTATACATTATATATATATATATATATATATATATATATATATATATATATAAATTTTTTTTAATACTAAAATAAAATTTAAGAAGAAAAAGATATATATATATATATTTATCAATTCTTATTGCATAAAGAATATTTATAAAAATAATGTAAAGAAAGAATAATCTCTCTCTCATGCATATTTTAATAACTTTTTGTTAAATAAGTACTTATCGCATTCTAACAATTTTCTGGACAATAAGATTAAAAATTATAACATTTAACAATATTTTATTAAACAAGTACCAACGATATTTTAATAATCTTTCACACTTGCCAATTTATCATAAATAAATTATTATAGCACGCTATGCTAAAAAAAGATTTTTTCTCGATGATCACATAATTTACCGCATAATCATACTCGTACATACATATATGACTACCATGAGCGAGGAGATTAACGGATTAAATTCGAAATACACATACATTTCCTGGCGCGATACGCGTACTTTTTCAATGTCACTATCTGGTTCGGAGTTATGCGAGCCAACTGACACCGTCATCATCGGCATTGCGTAAGCACGATTTAAGCCCGGCTCTCGGGATCGCATAAGCTGGTGGTGCGCGATAGGCACAAAGTTTGATAAACCGCAAACAGCGCTAAATCGAATCTTACGCCGCATGACATAACCGTAGGTCAGAGAGGCTGTATCCCTGTCTGATGGCTCGCACATCCCAGATTGGGCACGTACGTATTTGCGAATGGCTCATAAGGGCAATATAACACACGGGTTCGGTACAGAACCCATCAACGCGCGCGCGTTCAACCGGATGTTAAGTGTACTCGGCGGTTCGGACAATCTTGATGTTGCGCGAGCAACCAGGTGGTTTTACCCCCAGCGCGCGGTTTAATAATGGGATAGAATTGATCCGTCGATATCTCCCGTCCCTGCGTCCTGTTATGTGTATTGCGTGGTTTGTTACCTCATGGATGTTCTTAACGAAAAAAAAGTTTGTGTCTCTATTAAAATATTCTGAAACTAAGAATATGAAATTCGAGATTATATTACGATGATCGCGCGATCGCCAAAAATTTTTCTGCATTTCTCTCTCTTTATTTTTTGCTTTTTTTATCGGTAAGCAGCCGATGCGATGTGTGTGCAAACGATCGGAGAGAGATAGGAGTTACTCTAAAATATTTATCCGAGAGCTCAAGTTAATGCGATGCACTGATGAAACGCAGAATGGAATCTCGTTTCGCGCGAACGAGCGTGTAATGAAATTAAAGCGTAGCTGTGAAAAAAAAAAAAAAAAAAATACACATTTCACGTTTTATAGACGCAATAACTTTCTTCTCTATATATCGAAAGAAATATATACACCCGCATTTCGAGTTGGCCCCTTTATTGCGCAACAGACTCTTCAATATTGCGAATACGTTATTAATCGTCGCGGTTCGCGCGCATAAAATCTTACTAGGCTATCGTAAAGCCATTTTTGAGAATGGTTCCCTCCCGAGCTGTAGACAATAATGTGACCGCCCCATAGTCGCCGAAAGTAAAAACTTTATCTTCATTATTATTAAAGCCGCCTAGATGAAAATGAACCACGAAATTGGTCCCTCAATGGCAATAGTCAGAGGGGAAGAGGGGAGACGAGAGAGAGGCCAATAACTGCACTGGGGCCAATAACTATATAACTTCCCCGAACCCCTCGCGCGCACAAGCTTCTTGATACCGACACCTAGATCGATATGGAACTGTCGCGAACACTCCCCGCGGCTCGTGACATTTTCCGCGCGGGGGTCTGCGATTCTCCCGGTTTCTGCGCGAAACGTTTAGTAAGCTAACGATCTCGAACGAGCGAATTACGTCGGGGTGCGCGCGAGAACGAACGCTCTGCTCCTGCAGAGAAATGAAGTTTGATGTTAACTTTCAAAGCGAAACAATGGCCTTTGAGATTGTACGGCGCCGGTGGAACGGTTACGGGATCCTTTCGCGGGATGTAACTTGTAAAAATACGATGTCGTTACGTCACGCGAAACTCAGCGAGGCAAACTGAGGGTGCATTATAGAGTGATATTACATTATCGTGCACATGTGTGCCCTTATTCGCGCGCAAATTGTATTCCGATTATCTTTATTTCTCTTTCCAAAGCACGTGATTTTCTCGATTTATTGTGTCGAAATTTACCTAATTATATTACATAGTACATATGAAATATAATGAAATGCGATTCATATGCGGGCGCGCCCCGTGAATGATTTAATTTGTGATTGATTACGTTTCTATATAACAATGTATTTTATATCTTAATAATTTAATTTATATTTTCATATATATTTTCCATTTATTTAATAATAATGCTATAATTTATGTCTTTTTCTGTTTTTATATCATTTATTTAACTCTTAGATATTATTATTTTATTATATGTATATAGCTAGATAATGCTGGAAAGTATTCACGCGCGCGAATGATGATGTAAACTGAATGAAATTTCAAATATTTTTATGAATTACTATCGTGATTATATTTATATTAGTCCGGACCTATTTTTTTCGCTAACTTTGAAGTATTAAAGTTTTAGTTGTCATCCACTACAATTTTATTTCGAAATAACTTTTATACAAATATTTATGTATCTGACGGAGTCGTTTCATTGCAAATAAGCGAGCTAAAAATTGCCATCATAAAACGTATCGAACAAAAAAAATCCAAAAAATTGTTGCAAAATTTTACATGTGCAATGGCAAAGAATATCATAACTCTCTTCTCGTCTAATACGTGCAATCGATCGAACAGAGATTATTGTATTTTTAATACAGAAAAATATGTCGGGAACATATTCGTCCGCGACTAAACAAATGCTCCAGAAAAAACAGCAAACAAAAAAATATAGATATTTAAAAAAATACAAATATGTTATATTTTTAAACTTTATTTTTATAATCGATAGACAGAGAGTATTTTTTTCGATATAATATTACTTATGCCTTTTTGGAAAAAAAAAAAAAAAAAAACTATTCTTATAATTTCAAATAAATAAAAAGAAATTCTTGTATAAATATACATTTCTCGAAATCTAGAAGAAAGTAAAAGAAGCAGAGACGAGATTCTATTATATTCAACATTCTGAAAATGGAACGGTAACTTTACAGAGATTGCCGAAAAAGAGTAGCATGCGACGCGAAAATAGCGATTGGAAAAAGTCAGAGTTTGTGTATGTGTTTTTTGTAATTCTACATATTCGAGAGAGATAGAGACTCGCCGTTGCTTTCTGAGCACATCTCGCTGTCGCGGAGGCGCGATTTTGCGGTGCCGATTCCAAGCCGATTGTTTTCTATCCCATCGTTTCAACGGCAGCCTTCATCGGACCCTACGATAAGAAAATTCGGGAAACGACTGATATGTTTTGCGCACTTTAGTAATATTTTATCGGTGACAGTCGAATTGCCCCTCCGTTCGTCGCGTCGTCCGCCGCAGCACTTTTCAATAGTGGCGCGTTCTGTCTTTCTTTCTCCTTCTTTCGTCCTTTTCCTCAGTCGCTTCGCGACAACTTTTTCCACCGTTCCTCATGGAATTTCGTGAGGCGCAAATATTCTATCCTTTTTCAAGTCTCGCCCGCTTATATCCACACGCGCTGACGTTGTACGAACTTTTGTGCAATCCACTTATATACCGTGCCATTTGTCCGCAGCCGGGCCGAAAAGTTCGGCTCTCCCTGCCAGCCCCTCTGCATCGCCCGATCCTTTAATATATCTATTTTAATTTTACGTATGTTTTTCTCCGCGAGTAAACTTTTCATCCACTAACAATAAACATAAACCTCGCTTGCTACAAAAATAGGTACGATCTTCTAAACATCTTACAAACTTCAATATTATATATGTATTATATCTATACATTTCGACAATTTTTTAAATATCTATATTAAGATAACTATTTCGATTAATTTTCCATTTTTCTATAAATATCTGAGAAATTATTATCGTAATTTTCATGTTTATTGCGTTTTGTAAATTCATTTAAAAATTTATATTAAATTCATTTAAAATTGTGTTAAATTTTGTTTAATTTATAAATGTAATGTTTTACGCATACATGTGCATAGAAATATTATATTTGCACAATTTCTACAAATCTCAATATAAAAGTTAAATATATTGTTACATATTACATTCCTGCAGTGCACGATCAGGCCTGCTTTTGGCTTGTTCCTTTTATTTAACGCGATTCGTGTGTGTCAATCTTGTCGCGCGCGATATATCGAAACATCGTTTTTGCGGATGTAACAAAAAAAAAATATATATATATATATATATATATATATAAATCAAATCTTGCGTCGAGTACACGAATCAAGCGGTTGAGGTTCTCTCTTGTTTTAATTTAAATATATTTATTTTTCGACGGAGCGCAACACTTGTAAATATTTTCGTGTCCTAGCTGTAATCGCTTTTCTGTTATTTTGATAAATCAAAATACACATTTCCAGGTTTGCGAAACTCCAGCGCGTTCGACCGGTCATAGACAGCCGACTTGGTCGCTCTGGCAAAGAGACAACTCCCATCTGTCGAATTTATGGCGTTACCGCGCGACGGTCCAGGTCAACGCACCCTTCGAAAACCGACGGGGATGTTCTCATAATTGGAGCCACCCGGAACGACGTGTTGTTGCCGCGAAAAAGCGTCGCGGCGACTGTAGACCGCGTGAATGGGATTCGTCAGTGAATGTGTAGCGTGATATATGATACGCGACAGGGTGTAAACGACTGATTAAGGAAAAAGTGTCGGAGACTTTGATCTTTCCAAATATACAAATATATATCTTTATCTTCTTTATAATTATTTTTACGAGAGTCGAACAAAATTTAAATGAAAGCTAATTTCCTGTTAAAACTGAGTTGTATTAGTCGGTCGATGAGAGCGAGAAGAAGAGGAAGGATGTACTGGAAAACAAGGATCCCAAAATGAAAAGAAAAAAGAAATCATTTCACGTTGCAGGTGTCACGGCATCAGCATTGCCGAAAGGCTCGTTCTCGCGCTCGCGCGATGTCGGGCGAGTTTCCGCTGGAATGAAAAATACAAGGAACACATAATTATGGAGTTTGCCAAGTTTAATTGAATTTCACCAGGGTTGTGTTATTGGGAGAGGCAACTTATTACCAGGCACAGGGTGGACACACGCGCTATGTGCCCTTGACGCGCGAGCGCGTAACAACGACAGCGTCCTTATGGTATGGTATGGTTGGCGCACCCGCGACAATATCGCACTTTCCGCCAAGTTTCTAGCTAGTTTTCCCCGGAAATTTATATCTGTCGCGGACACAGCGCTGTGTCTCCGTGTAATAAATTCGTACGCGAGTCCTACGTTGGGGTACTTCTACAAACGATTAGTTATTTCGCCGAGCGGCGAAGATCGTCGCCCATTGGTCGTTATGCGAAAGCCTAGGTAATCTCAATGTTTCCTTCGGTAATTCACGGTTATTCCCTCAACTGGAAAGGTGCGAGAAAGTTTCGATCGGAAACGTCTAGCTGGCAAGAGAGAAGAAAATATTGTTGTACTATGAAATAAAGTATATTTTTGTATACTTTGAAACAAAAATTAAAGATTTTTTAAATTTCTTATTTCATTTATGTATCTTTATTATTTATATAATGACTTGTTAATTTAATTCTGATATCGATCCCTATTACATAATCAAAAAATTATTGTTTCAATCTCTTCCGTATCGATACATGCTTTGTAATTATTATACACAAAGTTTATTACGTTCAATGTTGTGTTTTAATTGATTCTGCGCAAAACCATTCGTGCGGTTCCATCTATCCGACTCTTGTTATTATATATAAAACAATAACGTAATTTAATAATTAGCAGTAATTTAATGTTAGTCTGTTCAAATTAAACGCAAAGCCAAACAATTCACAATGAATGTTTCTAAGAGAGAAATACATTTTACATTTTTAATATATATTTGACTTTTATATTGAGATTTGTAGAAATTGTACAAATACAATATTTCTATGCATGTATGCGTAAAACGTTACATTTATAAATTAAACATAATTTAAAGAATTTTAAATAAGTTATAAAACAAATTAAACCTGGAAATTACGATAATCTCTCAGATATCTATGGAAAAATTGGTCAAAGTTATATTGATATGTATATTTTAAAAAATCGTCGAAATATATATATATATATATATATATATATATAAGATATAATATTAAAGTTTATAAAATCGTATAGTATAGTATAGTATAGAAAATCGTATACCTATTTTTGTAGCAAGCGAGGCTTATTGTTGGTGGACAAAAGTTTATACTCGCGGAAAAGAATATTATCTAAATTAAAATAGATTAATTATAAAATTAAAATAGACATATTAAAGGATCACGGGCGATATAGAAAGACTAACAAGGAGAGCTGAACTTTTCGGCCCGGCTGCGAACAAACGGCACGGTATATAAATGGATTGCACAAAAGCTTGTACGTCAACGTGTGTAGATATAAGCGGGAAAGACTCGAGAAAGGATAGAACATTTGTGCCTCACGAAATTCATCGATAACTATAGTTTTGGTTATAAGTATAGCACAGTGGAAACAATAAAAATCTCTTGTGAGAAGAATCAACGGGGAAGACAGCAGTGATTAACTATCTCACATTTTTGTTTAATTTAATATGATGGGAAATATGTTACTTTGATAATTTGAGTTATTATTCTTCCTGAAAAAAGGGAAAACCTATCTCTCTCTTTCTTTCTGTCTTATTATATATTATATTAATAAATTTATACGCAGCATTCACGATTCAAAATGGCCGGTGTGCATAACCGGTAATATAATCTGAATTAAATTTTTTTATACTTTTTTTTTAATAAAACCGATTAAAATATCTGTACGAAATTTTGTACGACACGTTCCGGTGATATCATGCGGTAAGGATATCGATCTGCGCACGGCGATATCTTTCCATCATGTACATATTTTTTTTTCTTTTTTTTATATATACGTATACACGCAGCAATGGAGATAAAATTCGCATGTATAACAGTGCACACTGATCGCCCCAAATTTATTTAAGTATTTTCCACCTAGTTGTGACAAAATTCGTTCAGGAAACAGAATGAGTAGGTATATAAACCGCTGTTAAAGGGTTAAATCCCTTTGTCGTTAGTTCCGACAGCCATATTTGCTCGTTAGGGCGGCTAATGAATTCAGGAACAAATTTTCCATACTGGCTCTCAATATCGCGGCACTTAAAGAGGGATCGTGTGTACGTCAAAGGGCATCCCTACACACGTTATGAACGATTACTAAATTCAAAGGGCCATTTTGTTAATCGGTTTCGTCGTACCCGCGTGAATTTTGCCATTCAAAGAGAGCACAGTAATCTCAAAAGAGCTCATTTACGATAATAAGATCGCATTGCGAACGCTGGACAAATTTATCTTTCGGGATGAGAACGTTATTGACATGAATCGCAAAAAGTCACTAGCGTGTAACAAAATAAATCAGCAACGGAGAGTCTAGAAATCTCGTGCACTTTGCGCGATTTAATTTATGATTTCTCTGCAAACGCGCATGTAATAAAGCGTGTCGTTATGCATGTACCTTGACGTGTAATAAAAGTCGGAATGGAGAAATTCGATAAAACGTGCGAGAGACACGGGATCAACGCGCGTGATTTAATGCGTATATACATATGCCCTTCGGTGTTTTGTTACGTCGTTGGCAGACGAGTACCGATCAGATGAAAGAAAAAAAAAAAAAAATAAATATAGTGAACGGGCGAATATGATACTCATTCGCGCGCAAAGTAATGATACTCAGCAATTAGGTCGAAACTTATTAAAAAAGAGAAATCTCAACTTCGATGGAACTCAATTTGTATCCGCTATTTCCACTTGCCTACGAGATACCTCCGGGCGTTATTTTGCATCGCAAATAAGAGAGCTAGGAAGTCTGAACTTTTTATTTCTCGCCCTACAACTTCTGTAACTTTCGCGATTTTCTGCCTTAACATCTCCGCCGCAATTTCAAAAAGATAGCTATCGCTATGCATTTAAATCTTCGCAAGTCCGCGTTATTTAGAGCGTTAATAATTACACACCTCGAAAGACTGCATTTTCAAATATCTTGCATATTCAGACACGTATGATTTTCTTGTACCATTAATAATAATTAACAACATTATAAAAACTATATTATTCTACGAAATGTATATATATATGTATATGTATATTTACTAATATATGATAAGATAATATAGTGTTGCCTATAATATAATGGTGTAATAATCGATTTGAACTTTTAGCATGCAATATCGTAAACATTGTAACATAATTATGATACTAATTTATTCAACAAATGCACATTTATATTCGGTTTTAATTAAGTCAACAATTTATCTATTGATTTATCTATTAATTTAGTTCTATTTATTACTCTACTATTCTATTTATCTATTGATGAATTCATTCTAATCTATTTGATCAATTCAATCGACTAAACAGATTTCAAATTTTAATGCTCACATAATCTAAAAAAAATGCAGAAACGTAATATGTTTCAAATTTAAATCTGCTACTTAAAGAATTATGCAAAATGAATAGAAATAGTTTAACATCTGGAAAAGACATTTCTCGATAAACGGATAAATTAATGATTTTACGTTTTTTCGATAAATGGATAAATTAACGGTTTTTAGTTAAGATGCGATTTGTCGAGCATTACCTGACCATTATAAAAAAAAAGCTCGAGAAATCTTTTACATAAACGTAATACAAATTGCACCCATAATTCCGTATATACTCTAAGTATATAACTTATAAAATTGACAAGCAGGTACGTCTCTTCATTTTATCGTATTTCAATTGGCCTGCACGGTCCAAACCAATAAATATGCCCCTCGCGCAGTTATCGGATTAATTGAGACACGCGCGGTCCTTTATATTCGATATTGAATTATTGATGAAAAAAAAAAAAAAAAAAAAAAAAAGAATTGCCTTAAATCCATTTCGGACGGATATAGGACACATCCGGCTTTACGATAAAACGTTCGTTCTGTTCGAAAATAAAATTGCGACCGGTATTCTTACATATCACACTGGCAGGCTTTCGTTTCGTCGATCTCGCGATCCTGTCATTACACAAATCTACGGACTGTCACACATCGTCCGTATATCCAATCGGCCTCTCTTCGCAAGTGTGTGTATATGTTATATATATATACACTTTATGCGACCGAGGAAACTCGTCACTTTCGAGAGTACCGCGTCGTTTCCGATGTACTCGAGTATGTTTGCTTATCATTATAATACGGTTTACGGGCACCCGCGGACGTAGCTGACATAACATTCACAAAACTCGCGTTTCCTTTGAGAACGTCTTAAAACAACATTGTCGGAACACGGGTGAGCGAATCTCTCGAGTTCCTCTCTCTCTCTCTCTCTCTTCTTATTTCCCTTTCTCTTCTCGTCATCCGCCTTTTCTTTCACATCTCATTTCTCTCCGGCGTTCACTCCAGTAACACGCTTACACGGTGTGAGTGTGCGCGCGCGCTCGCACACATACACACCGACACAAACGATATCCGAAACCCAGAGAAGTGACTCCGATCCCTAACACGATGGAAATTAACGACATCAACAACTTTGCACGCTCTACGGTATCTGCACTATCCGCCGCATTATTGAATTCTCTCCTGCGAATGCGCACGATGTGTGCGCGCGTGTATGCCCGCGTGCGTGTCCTATGCATATTCACGGGGTTACCATTAGCCCCTATAAATCTGCACGCTCGTGATTGCACAATAAATGTGCAAACGTACTCCTTTCGCGCGCCCTAAAAAATGATTTATAAATATTTATTAGCTCCTGTTCACAAAGAGAGAAAGAGAGAAAGAAATATACGCGAAATATCGGTTGTAAAATGTAGCTCGCGTGCCACTTCCGTTCTGTATTATGAGGGCGAAAAATATTTTTTGGCTGATATAGCTTTAGCGCGCTTTGTTAATTTTCTCTATTATAAAACCTGTGAGGTGCAACTGCAGCGAATTATCACACAATTTGCTTTGGCGTAAATATCCGGGCAATATTTCGATGGTTCAAATTGGTTGATCGAGGAGAAAATACATAAATCAGCTATTTTTTTCTCGCCCCAAAATTTAAATATTTTATATAATTTGCATGATAGATAAAAACGTAAGAGTTTTAGTAATAAATAGCTACAGAGCTTTTATCTTCATTTTCTCTTGCTTTTTTTACTTCGCAAAAGAAACAAAAAAGGAGAATAATGAATAAATTGATTATAAAGATTGATTATAATTGTGAATACATTCAACGTATAATATGAAAATACTATATTGCAAAAAAATAAATATATTGAGAAGCACGTGAGTTGGATGAAAAAAACGAAAATTTGTATAAAATGGAAATTTTATTAAAAAGTTTCTGCAAAAGGCATTTCAATAAACATCCTTTCAGCCTTCCATTTTTGGACACAAAAATATGGACGAACATGCAAATTGCTTTTATGAAGATGAATTAGTCGATATTAGAGTGAAATGTAATAGAAATAAAAGTGAATTACAAAAGGTAATATATGTATATCATAAGAATTAATAGAGACATTCACGTTATTAATAAAACAATTATAACAATGGTTTATTACACAATATATGTAAGCCTACAAAATTATTGTTCTGATGCCTTTTAATGTGTCCTAATCTCACTCTCTCATGAAATATATTAATTGGTCTTTGAATGACACGTCAAAACCATAATACAACTTACGGATGAATTGGATTTTATGAAGATTAATGAATGTGGGGTACGACTAGAGAAAAAGAAAGAGAAATAATAGCATAAATCAATTAAAAAACTAGAGAAATTGTTAATTAGGTGTTAGCCATTATAACTCGGACTGCTATAAATATCTCTTTTGAAACTCTGTAATTTCTTTTAAAAGCGTTTTAATTCGTCATCTCTGGCTGCACTTTTGAGCACTTTATTTTACAACGAGGAATGTACATCAATCATCACGCAATCACGAATTGGAATTTATGCAGATTAATTGGTACGCCTCGTTAATGCATAATATATGTCACAGCTTTATGTTTTTTTTTAATTGTATAAAAAAAAAAAACATAAAAAATATAAACCAATTTCATTAAAGCTGTAAGAAAAGTTTCTTACAACTTACGCGCAAATTATTACTTTTTATAAATACTTTAACACAACAGTTTAAAATATAATACAATTACAAGATGATGTTACATAAATAAGATAATAAAATTAATAAATTTGTTGGTTTTGTATTCTCACTTATTGTTGGAGTAACATTGCTTTTCTACGGAAAGATTCGTAGAGCAGAAAATTCTTGAAATCTGCTTTCACGGAAGCATTTTGCATTACGGCCACAAAATTGAATATATTTATCAATAAAGTTCGAAGAAGAGCTTCGTGTTGCATGATAGACGTTAAACGGCTGAGCGTGAATTGAATTTCATCAAGATATGCATATCGATCAATAGTACCCGGTAGCATAAAAAAAAGGGAAATAAAGGAAATTATTATTATTAACACAGAGTGTGATTTAAAAGAAAAAACATATTTTGCTCGCGTCTTTAATACTCGATCACATTTTTGCCCTTGCCCTCTCACCCCTGTTTAGTCCCAACCCTCCTTCAGGCGCATTGCGAATTGGATTTTATGAAGATTTATCGGTCGACACGGAGTCTTTCTGCGAGGAGAGTTAAAAGCCGATCCTCAAGACGGAGCACGCGCAGCGACGCGCGTTTCATTACAACGGCGTCTGGCGTAAAGGCGGGAAATGAGACAAGTCGGGTCCGTCGTCCGTCCATGGGGCGTGCGCGGGGGTTACGTTCCAGGGATGTCGGCGGGGGGTGCGTGCGAGAGGAAGGGAGGGACGTAAAAGAGAAACGCTGCAAAGTGATGAATGATCGCGCGATTTCCTGCGGGGCGGGAGGTTGCCCGACTCTCTGACCAAGGCGACATTGTTCCAGAATGTGCTACAGCTTCCCGTCGCCGGCCCCTTTTCACCCCCCTTCCCCTTTCCCGCCGACGCAGCTGCCGGTCGGTGTCGGACGCGTGCGGTTTCTATGTGTTGGATAAAAAAAAAAAAAAAAAAAAACGCCTTTTCTCGTCTCGCCTGTAAAAGCTCGACGATGTTCGCCGGAGAATCAATGATTGCGCACTTCTGCTGGACTTTTTTTACATCTTGTACTGCTTACGTGTGTGTACATACACATTAGTGGCAAAGTTATATCCGCAAACAAATGAATTTAGTAACAATGCGTAGGGAGAGTGAAGGGAGAGAAATGGGGGAAATAAAATTAATATTCTCTTTTTACTAGAGTTCACATTAAATAATCTATAATTTATGATGAATGAAACTTGAGATGAAATTCTATTTATAAGTTTATATATTGTAAACACATGCAATATTGAAAACACATTTTACACAAGTAAAACATATATCAAAATACTCATATTATATTATAGAATACATTGCAAAATGTAAATTTATAAATTTATGTTTTGAATTTATTCATGAATTATTGAAATCGTCTAATTGTAATATACGCTTAAGATAAAATGTTTTTAAATAATTTTATAAAATATCCTACCTAATTCTATATCATGTAATAATGTTACAAAATATATATATATATATATATATATATATATATGTACAATTCTAATATATTAACCTTTGTGTGAAGTATATAATCCTTATTTTATAATAATGTTACAAAATATAAACAAGATATTATTTTTTTAATGAATACATAACTTTCAATATCTTCCTACTTAAAACTCATTTTCTTCAAAATAATTAATTACATGACTTATTAGCAATGGCACGAAGCCAGAATATTCCGCAGACAAGTAATGTATATTTAATCACTTTTTGCACTCATACTTCTGATACCAAAGACATTTATTTATCCCCTTATTTTACCCTATATATACTGCCAAGAATTCCTTTCATCACATTGGAATTCTAAAAGAGTTGATTTCGATTATATTAGACAGAAACGAGAGAAATAAAAAGTATATACTTTGACAAAGTGATCTTACTATTCGCATATATATATATATATATATATATATATATATATATATATATAAACACACGTCTATTGTTTTTCGAGAAAACTTTTGCATAGGTCTTTATTAAATCTGCAATAGTGCAGAGACAGAGGGAGAATCCTTTTTGTCCGTTTTTCTCGAGAGCGTAGAAAGAGGAGAGAGAAAAGAACAAGGTGCCCACCTCCACCTTGACGATTGTCGGAGAGAATTGAGTTACAAAGAAAATTAATTAGACGTCGCGTTATAGAGGATGTTGCGCGCGCGACTTAAGTTCTCGACGATTGCGCGAGAACTTCTTTTAAAACCGAGGGATCTCGCGACACGCAGTTTATTAAGAGGGAGAGTTTATACGGCTTGTAATAGCATCGCGCGGAAATACGTCTTTCCGCGACGACGTCAAACGATACCGCTCTCTCGCGAAAACGGAAATTTACCCTCGCAATTAGCGATAAATTTCACGACAATAATTTCGCCGGCACCGCGATCGCTTAGGAATTTCCTAAACTTTTAATTCTTTCGGTTTTACCGCGAGATAAGATCATCGTACACGATGCCTTGTAATCTGAATTGATGCGTCTCGTTCAAACGTAGCACGTGGCAACGTAATAATTTCTCTCCTTACAATCGAGATAAATAAGCTCGGAGAAAATACACAGAGATTAACACAAAGAAACAAGTAACCGTCAATGTCTTTAAAACTTTGCATAAAATAAACTTCGAATGATCAGAGTAAAAGTTTTTGTTAGTAAGTCGCAAAATTAATCGGATGCTATCAGAATTTGCGTTCTAATTTAAAATCTAATCCAAGTTATAATCTCGTTTAAAGTATCTTCAATAATAATGTTGACGTGTTCATGTATAAGAATCATGTCCTTAAGAATGCTAAGTAACTAATAAATTAATATCGTGACGCGCGCGAGTAACAATAATTATTCTGATATTGTCGCTTCTCTCGTATAAAGTTGTCAACTTTGGGGTGGAATCGGGATTATACTGTGACACAAAAAACTTCTCCGAGAGAAGGATAATCGTCTCCGCCTCAGTGATCAACTAGGTTGAGCTTAGAGACGGAGAATTAATTACTGACTGTTTGCAGACTGGTCGACATATGGCTCCGTGTTCACATCCTGCTTCTGCGCCACTTTTGAGGGAAAAATTGGTCCGACAGCACCGGTTGACGTTTGCGTACAAGACGTTATTAGTTACTACGAAAATGCTACTACATGCAGGACGCACACATGTACGGCAACGCCCGCGACATTCCAACAGCTGTTCCGTCTTAACGAACGCGCGCTCTTTAATTGACAGAAATAAAAAGGATATTTTTAAATCTTCACAAAAGAGATTTTCTGTCTACTACAGCGACATTTTTTTACATATTCGCGGATAAAAATATCGAGAGCTGCATTAATTGTTATTAATATTACAATTAATTTCATCGATATTCAATAAATCTTTTTACTTTTTACTCCTCAAATTTTCCCTATCTCTACATATTTCTGTATCACGATATTCCGCATTTTCATAAAATGATAAGCTAATCGGATGCAAAAGAAAAAAAAAAAAAAAAAAAGGAGAGTAAATATCGACAAGCTTGTTTTGCTTGCACTTTCAACTCTGAACCTTCTGCTTTGAGAACATTAGCTTGAGCGCAAAGTATTTTCGTGGGATTCGACGATCTGGGCACGATTTGTTTACAGGAACTCTGTTAAAACGAAAGGCGCCGTTTTTTCGAACATCTGCCTCCATCGGTGACGAAGCGGAGCAGCGGATCATATTTCGAACGGACCGGTGGAAAGACAGACGGTCCGGCGAAACTTCGATCCAACGATGCCGACGACGACGACGACGACGACTACGACGGCGACGGCGAAAGTGGGTGTTTAATATCGCGTTAATATAATCGCCCGAAAATAGGAAAAGTTTTCGACGTGCCGCGCGAGGGCCGCCATTCTCGTTACTTTAGCATTGCCCGTTAGTTAAGCTGCAAAGAAAATTAATTAGGCGCCAACGTGGCACCCGACTCGGCTTATCTTTTCTCCCCTCCCTCTCTCTCTCTCTCTCTCTCTCTCGTTGCTCTCATAATACGCCTGAATTTATGTATTACGTGTACTCGCTGATAAGTATGCGTTTATATATATGTGTAAACGCATACGCATGTGCACGCGCCCATCTCCTTATGTATATCGGGATGATGAGAGGAGGGAGAGGAAGGAGGGGGAGGAATATATTCTCGCGTAAGTATTTACACCTATACACTATAATATTCCCCGCATGCCCGGTACACGGCATAATGCTTAGCGGTGAAACGCGTCTATCCAGAATCTTGAAGGGCTTCAATAATATCTGGAAGCTACTTCCAAAGTCTTGGCGAAGTTCTAGCAGTTTACGATACGTGCTGGGGGCGACGTTAGGTATCCGCCCAATCCACTTACTCTTCTATCCCCCCCCCTGCCCTCACCGCTAGTATTACGAAAGTCTCGGGCGTCTGTGGGCACGAAGGAGAGGAGAGGAAAGAGGACCATCTCTTCTAGCCTCCCCCTCCCTCCTCCTCCTCCTCCTCTCCTCCGCCACCCCTTGCTCTTCTTACCGTGTTCATAAATTATCACTCGGCGGATGCGGCGACGCACACCCGGACGACTTTAACTTTTCTGCTTAATCGGGTGAAAAAGCGTCTTGTCGATTATACGATTAGGCTCGGTTGCTGACGGACGGATCAGCGGTGTCGCAGCATCCGGAAAGATAAGGCTTGAATTCTTGACGCGCGTGATCTCTCGATTGCCGACCTCGGCGACCCATAGTTTCGCAATATATATGTATATATGTATATGTATGTTCGATAGTAAATTTTTTACGGACGTCCGCCGAATCCGAACCTCTCTGGTGACGGCGCGGCGTTTCCTCGACGAGAAGATCACCGGTACGGCGCCGTCTCTGTCGGAATAATTTATTGGAAAACAATTGAATCCGGACAGACGGCAGCAAACGGTCAGAGGGACGCTTTATACGTCTTGTATTTATGAGAGGATATTTTTCTGGGAACCATCCGCGCGACCCTGGAGAGAAAAAGAGAGAGAGAGAAAGAGAGAGAGAGAGAGAGAGAGAGAGAGAGAGAGAGAGAGAGAGAGAGAGAGAGAGAGAGAGAGATGCTTCCGATATAATCGTCCGTTGAGCGAATAAGTGTTCGTTGCGGTATATACTTGGCGCGTTAATTAATCGGGCTCGTAATTGCCAAGAAATCAATTACCTCTTTCGCTCTCTTGCGGACGCTTAATTAAATTAATTGTAGAGATTCCATGGGAATTTCAGGAATAATCGTTTTACTTCTAACGAGGTCACGATATGGAGATTGCAACTTTTTTTCTTTTTAAGACACTAGCCATCAAAAGCTCGCGTTAATTTTAAGTCTATTATTTTATAATAGACGCTTTCGATAAGTTTGAGGTCGGTTTAGTGATGAATATGATTTTATAATTTCAAAAAGTTTACGCGATATAAAATTAACATGCAATTATCGACAAGTTACAGTTAATATTACATGGCAAAATCAATTGTGTTCGACGACTGTAATAATTCATACGTTTAAGCATGTATTTATGATTAACGTTTGATTGAAATTTCACAGTCGCGTCTCCGATAAAATCCCCGTACCTCAAATTCTGCCGCCGGAAAATTTCAACAGGAATTTTTATTGACGCAATAATTCTCACGTGCCCGAACACGTAATAAACGAGTCGGAAAAAATACTGCCTTGCAAATAAGGCGCAAAATTGACGTGTGTAAATTACGAATGTATTAACAATGTTTGCGATGATGCGAATGATGTTTCGAAAGATAAATTTTGAGCGCGATACAGACGTAACACGTTTGACAAAATATCGCAGCAGTCAACGAATGCTTCACGAGTGCTTCAACATGCGTCGTGTGAAAACTGACGACTAATTTTGTTAGACTTTACTTTCACGTTAATACCAAATCCAATATCCAACAAAGTTACATTTATAGACTCTAGGATTTAACGCGCGTATACGTATATGCTAAATATTAATGTAATAAAGTAATAAAAAAAAAACTTAATGCTTTTCGAAAGGCGCGAATTTATTTCTCACGTTCGATAAGACTTTGATCATCAATTTCATGAGTATATTTAAATCGGATCTGTATTTTCTATAATATCGCATTAGTAATTAAGTCGCACGTATATATGTTAAACGCACGATCAAAATTAATCCGTACGATTATTGGTTTGATGATTAAGCCTTGCGTTAGTGAAATGTATTCCGACGCGGGGATCCGGTTGGGCTCGGAGAGGCCGACACTCCCACATCCTAATGATATACCTGTCCCATTCGTTTCGGTTTACAACATAATTCCCGCAAACCGGGGAATGCAAGGAGCAAGGGGGGAGGAAATTTATGTACCGCGCGTTGATTATCAATCGGGCCATCTCGCAGCGGTCTGTCCATAACGTAACCATGCGTATGATTGAAAAAAATTTGGAAAGAATTCACCGAGTTTTACGACGAGTTACACGACCCGTTCGCTTTAATGTTTCGTGGAAAGCTATGCCGGAATGGCTTTACGGTCCGTCCACATATCTATTCACGCGCGTCACCGTCGTTGGATACCTTCGTCGGGGACGTTTACTACTTTATTGGACACGGCGTGCGAACCGATTCGAAAGAGAAAGAGAGAGAGAGACAGCACCGAAAAATGTTTCGTTACACACATTTCTCTATCTCTCGGTTTATTGCGAGAAAAAAAAAAAAAAGAAAGGATGGCGCGATAAGGCTGTGCGAAGTCACAAAGCATTTCCCATTTTGTGCACCACCGCAAACCACGAACGTATTTATGCATACGTCCGACCAAATTGCGCGCGGTTCTGATATAAGGGGTACAACTTTATTGCGCATACATTGCCGCACGAGAGTGTCTGGAATGCTACCAACTTGGCGGCGACGGTAAGACTCAAGTCGGCAGTTTCAAAATTCTGCGGCTATCCGCCGCAGGAACACGCGAGGCGCGCGTTGCAACCTCCAAGCGCATTGCGTCGGTGTAGAATAAATGGCGCACATTATGCAGAATCCAACACATATGTAATATACTTACATATACAGGCGCGTGCATACATGTAAACACCCAGATTTCTCTCACGGGAGTGAGAGTTGTAAGTATCGATTTTTCTCTGCTTTTTAATAATTTCATAATTTTATTTTAATATAATGTTTTTTTAATAATATATTTCCTAAAGATTTTTTAATAATTTGAAATTTTTATTTTCTTCTGAACATCGAAACGGGATTTAATTTGATATATACACATAGTGTCCCATGAGAAGTTGCTCAAACTAATTAGCTGTCATTTTTAAACGAGCACATATAGTGAGTAGGAAAAGTAAAATATTTTTAAAGGAGAACATTTTTGGCACTTTTATTTACATATAGACTAAAGACAATCGGAGATATTTTTATTATTTAATAAATGTTTATAAAAATGTCAACGACAATCTTAACAGTATATTTTTAATAGCCTAAGAATAAATAGAGTAAGGAAATTGATCAGAGATGTGGGAAAATCGATGAATGGCATCTGAAGAGAGATGCTACATAAAGTTTTTTATATTTCTTAAAGACTTGATTTTTGTTTCAATTTTAATACACTACTTTAAATATATATCATTAAAATTGTTGTTTTGGCATTTTTTTAATAAATGTTTAAAAATATCTTTGATTATCTTTAGTTGATATATAAATAAAACTGCCAAACGTTCTCTACTAGAAGATATTTTATTTTTCTTGCTAAATATGTGCGTTTAAAAATTGACAGTTGATTCAGTAACATTTTATGAGACACCCTGTATTTATATAAATGTTATAACAAATTAAATTATGCCTCAACAACAGCTCTTATTTACCAATGTTATTTGCCATTCTTTTAATTTATATTAAAAGCTTTTTCATTAAAATTTCTTTATTTTTCGTTCAAATTTATCTTTATATAATAATTTACTTTAAAATAAAAGCGCACTTGTATACAGATATTAAAAGATTGATTAATTATCGATTTTATTGTAAATGTATACTAAGTATTAACAGGAGAATTATCTCACGCATGAGACATATAATTCGAGAAACTTCGATATTATTGATTTTTATTTCATCTCCCCTCTTCAAAATGATGCAAAAAAAAACGCAAGTGCATTCTCTTGTATCGCATGCTGTGATCGTGACAGCGCGTATTCTATGAAAGGAAAGTCACGTCGTCGTCATCACGCCTGATTTAAAACTACCATGATTAACATATTGCATCAATATCCATTTTCTTTTTTTTGCGAATCGTAAATTACATTAAACGGATACGCCGCGCCGTTCGGCGACGTGTCATCGCGGTTCATACACACGTTCATTCCCACGAGGATGCGCCCTAAGGCACAAAGACGAATATCACGACCGCGTAGGACACTTCTCTCCGCCCTTTCGATGTTAACGACGGAAAAATTACGAAACTCGTTAACGGAGAACGAGGTCGGAAAGATCGAGGAGGAGGGTTAGCGAGAGAAAACGAGTCGCCGGCAGGGTGATCTGGAATAGAAACCTGGGCGTAGAAACAACGGTCGAATCTCGTTCGCTGTCAGCCGACAGCGGAGACAGCAACATTAGGGAAAAAAACAAATATTAGGCAACAAAGAGCCGGCAGGGAGATAGAGAGGAGAAAGAGGACAGAGAGAGAGAGAGAGAGAGAGAGAGAGAGAGAGAGAGAGAGAGAGAGAGAGAGAGAGAGAGAGAGAGAGAGAGAGAGAGAGGGGGGGGAGGAAGAACGGGGGGACCGGAACCCTTCGCCTGCCCACGCAGGTGTCCTCCGCCTACCTCGGGCCGACGGCAACGAATGCCAATGTCAGGGCGACGTTCCGGGCCCTGAAAACACGATTTAGGGTGGAATAATCCGTTCGGTAAAGCCGTGAGCGCGTTGTTGCCACGTGCAACACGCGGCCCTGACGAGCAGACTCGGGCATGAGCACGAGATCGAATTTAATTTAGAGAGCGCACCCACCGCATTTTATAAATAGAATTTGCACTGTGTGTACGTACATACATACAAGTTGGAATTTGTGGCACGATGCGGTCGGTTCTGCAAAACAAATGCGAAAAAAAGAAAAACAACCGATACGATAACCCGTCGTAAAGATGGAAAATCGCGAATAATTAGGCAACGCGTTGTCGATTAAAACAATTTGCCAAGTCAAAGTGTCGCTTTTCATTCCATTGCGAAATGAAAAATACGTCCCAGTTTTCTGTCGATTGTATTTTGCTTTACAATCAAAATGGTTTTGAATAAAACATATTAATTCATAAGTAATATTGATTGTGAGTTCAGGTCGGAAATAAATATGAGCTCTTCTACACTTTCCGTTAACACGTATGTTGAAAATGTTTCATTTATTCAGTTTTACTGGATCAACTTGTTTTTGCTCTCGCACGTCTCTCTATCTCTTTCTGTCTCTTTTACTGTTAAAATAATAAAGTTCTTCTGAATAATTTATATAATAGCATTTCATTACCCGATAATTACGCAATTATTTTCCAATGGTAAAGCAGGTCAACTGTTCACACACAAGCTATTCTTTTTCAAATAATTATTTGTGTAAATGATGGAAATATGAAATCGGCGAAAAGCTTTTATGTTTTACACAACAGATCGCGGACAAATGAAACAGAAAGAAAGAGAGCGAGAATTCAAATAATTTAAAACTGTTCTCTTTATGTGTCCGTCTTTTTCTCCGTTTCCCGAAACATTAATAATAAAAAGAGGGCTCGTTCCTTTTTGCGCCGACGTATTCAATTTATTTATCGGCGAGTAGAGGACTCACTTTTCGTGAGATATTGAAATTTACTTTCTTAATCCACTTGCGTGTTTCTTCGTGTTTCATCGTTTTATACAACAGTCGGTGTGGAAACCGCGAGAAACCGATCAATGATGCGACTGCTTTTTTACGTTGGACCGGACGATACGACAAGCTAGCAGACACGATGAAATTTTCCCGAGCGAACTGCGGTGTGTAAGAATTGACCCTACGAAATGACCTCACGTCAGTCGTAAAACGAGTATGAAAGGACGCGCGTGTGCGTCAAAATGGAATTGAGTCGTCTGCAGAGAAGCACGCGGAAACGCTGTTAAAGTATCGAGGAATTTTGCGAATTTTTACCCTCTCTCGTATTCCATGGCTACGTTATTACGACGCGATAAAGATGGAGAGAAAGGGAAAAGAGAGAGGGAATATGGAAAAAAGATGTTAAGAGAGAAACCACATCCACGTAATCGTGATTCGTGCATTCCGTTTAAATAATCCGGAAACGTGCAATGGCGATTCCACGGAATACAAACGCATTGTATATATCGCCCTTCTTGTGTGCGTTCGATTAAATTATTTTGGCGAAACAAATTATAACTGCCGACAAAAAAAGAGTGAGTTTGCCCGTTGGAATCGCAAACGAAATGGGAATTTTAATTTCTCCAACTAGAGAGAGAGAGAGAGAGAGAGAGAGAGAGAGAGAGAGAGAGAGAGAGAGACGATCGATGCAGACTCTATCATGGTTTACCTTGCGTTACTATTAAGTGTTTGGTAGTTTGGTTATCTAATAGTTGCTCGAGACCGTGTTGTGTGTCCGCGTGCCGTCCATAACTTGGCAAACATAGTTCAGAAATGGTCTTTGCCTTCATACTCTAAGACAGGCAGAGCGAGAGAGAAAGAGAGAAGCTACATTTTCTATATATATATATATAATATATATATATATGTGTGTGTGTGTGTGTGTGTGTAGCATAATTTATTTCTCATCAAAAATAATTTTTTTGAAAAATATGACAAATTTGCGTTTAAATAACATGGCAATCTGCTTTGATGTCTTGCAAAGCACCTTCAATTAGTGAGAAAATTACACATGGAACAAATAAAATAAATGCTTTTTTCTGCAAAATGCGAAAGCGTCAGTCTTGATATTATAAAAGAAAATGTTTTTTTTTTTTTTTTTTGTAAATTTCCATATTTATAAATTTGTTAAATATTATTTAACGTGCTTGCTTTCTTTCCCACGTTCTTCTAACGGTCTTTCGCATTCACCATCCCTCCGGAATAAATTTAACCAAAGAAAAAAGCCGTCGCGCGCGCTGGAAAAAAAAAGTATACAGTATGCGCAACACAGGAAAAAAAAAAATATATATATATATATATATTCTATATATAATCGTGCATCTCGCGCACAAAGAACGTAACGCGATCGTCCTTATTACGTGGAAAACTGCACGGGTCCGTCCGAATATCCTGCCAAGAGAACCGTTTTGTAGACAATCCCGGCAGGAGGCAGCGAACAAAGCGCGCGCGGCAGAAAGTTCCTTAAGCACATTTATACCTCCTCCTCGGAACTTTTGATGCGCCCTTGGGGGGCTCTCGGGGCAGGGTACGGCTCGTCGCGTCGCGTCCCTTCGGACGGTGCAGGCAGGACCTGTTTTTTGATTCCGCTCTCGTGTCCCCGACGCACGTCCGTGATAGCGTTAGAATGTCTCGGGCGAAATGGCCCCGACGCTGGCTGGGGAACTCTCTCCCCTTCCTCCGCTCGCCCGCCCCCTACCTTTTCGTGCCCCACGGGGGTGGGCAACTCGGGCGCAACTCGCAACGCAGTTCGGGAAGCCCGGCACTTCGAAAGTCAGCTACCGTGACTTCGTTGCATACAATTTGCCGTTACTTTGGTTAAATTTCCAGCGACGTATTCTAATGAATGCGCTCGCGCATTAGAACGGGGAATCTCGCGGCAAGAAAGAGGGAGAGAGAGAGAGAGAAAGAGGGGAAGGGAGGAACGGATTAGCGGTGGACGGGAACAATACTCGAAGCGCATAATGGAAAATTAATTCGTGGCCCGCGGCAAACGGATTCGAATATGGATAACGCGCGGCAAAAGCAATAAACACAGTACGAGTTATCGGATGAGAGAGAGAGAGAGAGAGAGAGAGAGAGAGAGAGACATTGTATGTAAACTTGGCTTACGATCTTCTTGTACGTCTATCGTTGTACGAAAGCAGCTTCGTAGAAGAAGAGAGAATCGAAGAGGTAGTTTATAGATTATTCTGATAGAACTAATGGAAAGATCTCTCATAGATTCAAATACGGCGATATATAATTTCACTCTTTTCGCACGTCGTGTCTTTTTTTTTTAATAATTATAAATTATACTTATAAATTTTCAAGTGAGAACTTTGCGAGAGAGTTAGAAGATTATTATCTCGATATTTGGAGACAAGAAACATGTTGTTCAGCAAAATTCATCGTGATATTCAAAATAAATAATCCGCTCAAATATTTATGTCGCATCCAAAATCCGAACGATCGTGAATTTCGCAAAGAAGTAGAAGACGAGAAGCAAGAGGAGGAGGAATAAAAGATTCAACCGCAATGCGAGATTTAAAGGGAAGGAAAGGCAAGGAAAGGCAAGCAAAGGGAGAGAAATTTTTGCGCCGAAAGTGGAAAATTGCCAAAACGTCTGTTTTGAAGGTTCTTTTTCATCCTGGCACGTTGAGAACACACGCTCTCTCGACATACGCGCGTACTTTGCGCACGACACGCTCATCTCATCTCACATCACACACACACACATATATATATATATATATATATATGATACACGCGCGCCCGTGTTTCGGGGTGGCGAATGCATAATACATGATCGCGGCACGCTGTAGGCGGTCATGTTTAAGGATGTGTACGAAGAGCTAGAGGAAGGAAGGGGGGAGGGGGAGGGGGAGGGGGAGGAGAAGATATAACGTCCAGAGCTTCCTTTTAGAGGAGAATGAGATTAGAGATTGGCATGTGTGCGCGAGAACGCTGTATGGCAATTTTCTTCGGAAAACATACGCGGGATTTTTGTAAAAAAAAAAAGAGGAAAAAAGAGACGCGAGGTCTCGTATCCCTCTCTCTTTTTCTCTCTCTTTCTCATCCTCTCATAACGCGGCAGGTTCTCTTGAAAGCGGACTTAAAAATCGTTTGCATGGCTAATGCTAATAGGGTTTCTTTTGTGTTTCTGCCGGAGTGACACGAGGGACGGTAATAAACACCCGGCCGTGGCGCAGGGTGTGTATAATAACGCGCGAAGCGCTGCTCGACTCGCATATTACGCGTCGTCGTGTAAGTAATTGTGCACCGGTAACAGCGCGCGATTAATCACTCTAAGCTCAAATTTGCGGCGCCGACCTTCCCCCGCGACCTCTCCCCAGCGTTCTTTCCCCAGAGCTCGGCGCAGGATTCTTCCTCCGATTCTTTCCTTCCACCTCTCTTTTACCTCGCGCGAAATTCTTTATTACGGAAAAATCGCACAGTCGATCTTTTGTCATAAACGAAAAACAAACAATTAATTATATTGTAGTTGAATGGGGTAAAATTTAAATCACGCAATGGATATTTTCATCATTGACTTAAAAGTGCTTATCGATATCTGGTCATCCCTGATTGTAACGTCAGGAGCAAGAAAATATGCGCGAATAATTCTCGCAATTTATGTTCACATAAATGACTTTCCATTTAACGAAACCCGTTCACGGGGTGTCAAGCAGCCGTGGAAAATGTATCATTAACATGACAACATAAATCATAGGGAAAAAAAAATTATTTTTCGAAAATGCCAACTGAATTTTTTTTACATATCATGGATTTGAGTCGTTTCAAAATTGCGCTGTCGTATATTTATTCATTTTATTTTTTTGTGTCACACGTCAGATTAGTGACAGAATTTTTGTAGTACATTTTAAAAGTTTACTTTATCAAACTAAAGCGGTTCGGTTGAGAGAAGGACATTAAGTTGTAAAAATTTTTCGCATGCATTTTCTCGCTTCTGAGTCCAAGATGACGTTTTGCTATTGCCGACCCTTAAGAGGTTTAAAAATTTACGACGGTGCGAAGAGTGAATGAGAGAGTGAGAGAGTGGGAGAGGGGGGGGGGGAGAGAGAGGGATCGCATCTTCAGTAAGAGCTAGTTAAAGTGGTGTTCACAGTATTTTCATTTCGTAAGTATTAGAATTTTAATGCAAAAAGTTAAAAGATAAAAAAGCGATGATGGAAATTCGCTAGCGGGACAAGGAAAGCGCATTTACGTGGCTTAAACGATTTCAAAACAAGTAATTATCAACTGTGGGAACTAACTGCTCGCGCTTTTGATGTAACTTTAATTAGAGCACTATATGAAATTAATCGCAAACGACGAATTGTTGCAATTTTAATAAGGGTTTAATATGGTCCAATGGGAGTTAAAAGTCTTCCATGAAAATATGATGTGCCATATAGAGTGAATCGAAATTCACAACCGCGCGATAGATGTGAATGAAATATCTTCACTTTGGACTATTTTAATAGATGTAAAAAAAATATACTAAAAAACGTAATAAATATATCACGTAACAATAAATATTATTAATTTAAATAAATAAAAGTATAAAACAAAAATATATGCATCTAATAAACAATTATATATGTATAACATAGACGGGGAAGAAAATGACGTCATGAATACGAATGTGCCAACGTAAAATTATCGCACGAACAAAAGTCTCACACGAGTCATTTTTTCGCATTAAATCGCATTTCTCTCACCTTTAATGATAACCGAGCACCATGGCCCGAGGTTGAGGAAAGGAGATCGGCGCGCTATATTACATTAAAGCGAAATACATTGTACCGCACAGGTAGCGTAATTGAAAACGTGTCGGGTTGAAGCTGTTCGCGCGAGAACCCGTGCCGCGATCATTTTTCGCAACTTTAAACTTATGAAATTTAATTTCAAATCGCGAGGAGTCCGCCGGACGATGAATCACGCCTCGTTAAAAACCGACCGCGCTAAGAGAATGTAGAAATTAATCGCGAGTCTTCTGTAACCGCGGTTTTTTTTTTTTTTTTTTTTCGAAACAGGGCACGACGAGACGAGAGCGATTGTTCGTGAATTTTATTTCGTGAAAAATGTCGCGTAGAATTGCGAATCGTTCAGAGATAAGTTTTAGGTCGTCGATATAGCGAACGTCATAACGCTAAAATTTAATCGACTCGAAAGTTTATCGAGTGTTGAGCCAAATTTGATTGCCGTTCGACCTCGGGAACTCGTCCTTGTATCGTCACATATAATCCACGGACAAAAGAGAGAGAGAGAGAGAGAGAGAGAGAGAGAGAGAGAGAGAGAGAGAGAGAGAGAGAGCATTACCGGGACGAAAATGCGATATACATTTATCTTTGAAACTAGATAATAAGGTCTGATAGAGAGTGAACTGTTGCGCGTTCGACGTACGTATATATCGATTCGCTTAATGGGATCCTTTTCGTCGAAGTTTTTGGATAATGGCGAAGAATAATCGAGTCGTATATTCAAGCGGGAACTATAAAAGCATAAAGGTGAAGCGGGAGAAAGGGGAAGAATGGTGAATTTTGGAAGGGGGAAAAATGACGAGAGTAGTTAGTATCGCTACATTTGCGGCGGAGAGGACGACTGATCATAAAAGTCTAGGGACCGAAGCCACGCAAAAAGTTTCACACCGTCGAAATGAGGTAGAGATATTGTAGATATACATGTCAAGAGAGAGAGAGAGAGAGAGAGAGAGAGAGAGAGAAGGGATGAAATTTTCCAAACGTCGAAAAAGCGGTCGCGCGCGACCGGCCACGGACGATTTAAATTCACTCTCGAGGGAGCCTCGTTCATTTTTAACCAAGTCATTCGCGCGAGTAATTTATATTTCACGTTTTTTCCCATTGTAAGTTGCCGATTCATTTTTAACGCGATATATTAGCTGCTTTGGCGCGCGGGCCGCTCTCTATGCATTGTAAACTGCGAAAAACCGCACGAAACCTCAAAAGGAACTATTGTGCGCGCGCGGTCACATTACATCGAGGGTATACAGCTTCTGGAATATCGTGCATTAAATTTTCTACAATGAATAACAATCCAATTATTGGCTTGAGTTACGGCAGTGATAATGATGATAGCGTGATATCGATTTTCATTGCTATCAATTACAATTTATTGGGTATACAGCGCGAGTAATGCGGATATGATATGCCCGCAACCATACATACGAGTATATATAGCATAATGATCGATCGGTAACCGCGTAACAAGGAGTGACAGTATTCGCGTCAAAAATGTATTTCGTGTCCCAAAACGGAATAACCTATCGCTTTTTGCATCGCCACGTGGGATCCATCGTGCGAATAATAATAAAGTGTTTGTATTGTTTCATGAAATAAAATATCTTAAAATATGACGTAAAAATATAACTCTGATTTTCCATTCCTACGCTCTAATCTTATGTAACGCCATTTATTTGGCACGTTATTAGCAAACGCGCGGCGAGTTTGCATTCGCGAAATAAACGACTCTAACGCGATACCTTACATAGTCTTGTAACTTAACATTACAGTCTCTCGGCACGTTTGATGTCAAGTGCCTCGCAAACGTGTCAACACGACGGTTGTTAGTTATCCCTTATTTGTCGTACGGTCGCGAAATTACTCCGGGCGCAAATTAGTATCCATTTCCGTTTAAACAGAAGGGTCGCTTAATTGATTTAATTGCAAGCATTCCACGTGACCCGCGTCGCGGACGCGCGCTCGCACGACCCCGTTGCATGTAACAACGCAACAATTATTCATTATTTCGACTGTCGTTAGTTACCGCGCTGCCGAATCGTTTATGGCCGCGTAATTACTCCGGGCGTGTGAATTAATATCCGTGCGAGAGCGAATGCAAACCGCGTTGAATTAAACGCGGAAAGGACGCGAGATTAATAGGCGCCACGTCTCAAAGACTCGGCGATGACGTTTCGGTCCGTTATTGATTAATCGTTATCTCCGCCGCGACTCGTTTGCGATCCGGTCGCTCGGAATCGACCGCAAGATCGCTATACGCAATTCTTTCCTGGTTAACTCCCCGGTTATTCACTCCCTTGCTCCATATCACTCGCGTCTATATTAACCGATTCTCAATACTGTCGATCGGACGTAAAAAAAGTTTATACGCGGCCGCCTACCTTCACGCGGCGTGTTATCTATCACGCGAATAAAAGCTGTAGCCGATGATACGTCAACCAGGGGAATCATTATTATCCATCATGTCGGGCGAAAGATTTCAGTCGACATTACACGTCGAATCCATCTATCATTATCATCTATCAAGCGGCAAAGAATTCAGCTGTCGAGAGGGAAAGAAGGAGAACAGCCGGACAAGCGAGTGGAATAGATAAATATCGGATGACTCATTACGCACGCGCGCGCAGAGTATACGGTGACATAAGTGTCGTTCGTTAGGCCTAATTGCCCCGTCCGAGTAATTAAACACTCCGGGGGAGTGTGTCTCTTACACACGCACACACATATACAAGTGACGTTTTTCAATTTATTTCTTAAAAACGTTATTTCTCACCGTCGCCGTGGAACCCTAATCGATCGATGTGAACGCTGAGAGGGACGAGATGTCCCTCATCCAGGCAATTTAATTTGTGCGTCGAAATCGTCAGCCGATTTTTTCGTATTATCCTTGCCGAACGATCTCTGACGAAATCAACATTCATCAGCCGTCATTAATGTGAATCAAGTTAATTATTATACATATGTCATTTAGAGGGATAGGTTTCACGTGACGTGGAATGTTTTGTCGTTATATATATATATATATATATATATATATATATATATATATATATTTTCTTTTTTGTCAATTATTACACAATCTCGGAGAATTTTTTTATCTGTCCAAAATTCATTGATACTTTCAGTCTGAATTAATAACAATAAATTTTAATCGTGTATATAATTTTCATACAATTTGTAATATGGAAAACGTTTTCGTAATTTCGCAACTACGGTATATATACTCTGTATAATGTACGTGTATTATGGTATCGCATTCATCGGAATATTAACGCAACCATATTCCTCAACTGTACAGTGACTAATTGTAAACGGAATTCCTGTGCACAACAATTGTTTTCCAGTTGATTTGAGAACTAGATCGCCACGAGATAATGCTTCGTGCTGCCTCATCGAATCTTTTATGTCACGATTCTGTCTCGGAATCTCGGAATTTGACGGAAAATCAAACGCGTCGTCAGTAAATTATGCGCTACACGTGTAAGACATGTTAACCATGTGTTGTTCGTTTCCGGAAATCATTTGGATGTAAGCGAGTTGAGATTACAAAATTCTAAACTTTTAACTGTGATGGATTGAAATAAATATATAGCTTAAATATACATCACACAATGCGAGAAAAATTAATATGTTCAATTATTTAAAACAAATAAATAAATAAAATAGAATAGGAAGCACATATAAATTTTGTTCTGCTTTATTATACTTTATGCTCTTTTATTAACCTTTTATTAACGTGAGTTTATTATTTAAATTTAAATTTATTTATTATTTAAAGATTTCTTTATAGTTTGTATAAAAATACATAATTTACAAAAAATATTATATGTGTATATATACGTATATTCATACATTCACATTTAAAAAAATCACTTACCTATAATATGATTTCGTGCTACTTCGAAATACAAATCTCTCGACTTCAGCACGGAGTTATCCCAATATTTCACATGTCGTGCGACGAATTTGTCGAATGCACTGATTGGTTATCTGACGAAGAACTTTTGGATATCGTAAAAATTTTTCGAGAAAAGACCAATAAGTTCCCTCAAGAGACAGCCAATAAGCGCATCCGAAAAATTTCTCGTGCGACACATAAAATATTAGTCTTATTTTGTCACGTCGACAAAGCTTCGCCCTCTCGATGCGAAAATTATACCGAAAGAATGAGAATATATTAGCCTGGCATAACATCTGTATCCTCCAACAAACCAAAAGTTTAACAGTTTTAGTACAATAATCTTTTGCTTGTTTCTTCCACTGCACTTATCGCGCAGTGGAAGAAACAAGAAACTATGTATCGGGAGCAAATCATGTTCACGTCGCTAAATATTCCGGATATCTACTGGCAGTTTCATCGATACTGTAATTTCCTGCCGACGAGTATCGCGTGTTGCCGATCGTAACATTATGCGCGTATTCCACCATTGAACGAGTCAGTCTTATGGGGTACACGAGATATTCGTGGATACAATTAAACCAAACTCATACCTAGACATGACGTAGCTCACGTTTATGATATTAGTTTCGCGTGTATTCTGCCTCTGCAACCGATCGCAGAGCTAAATCGGATATCTAAATCTATCCATAGACACTCTCGCGAGAATCGTCATCGAAATATATAGCACGTCCAACACATCGCGCCCGATTACTGTTCGTCGATGTAGCGCGATCGTTTCCTAATTAATTTGTGGATCATAGCGCGGAGCATCGTATATCGACGCTTCGACATTGAGTTCAGACAGGTAATGTTACGTGCGATAGCGTTGATTTTATGATCTTGTCACGGTGTCGCTTAGACAATGATGCAGACGAGCTGTACAACAAATTCTATTAAATTTCCGTATTTCATAAAATTAATCCAAAGTATCGAGAAGGAAACGTGTACATCTTTTTATTTTATATAAAAAAGACACGCACAAAATGCATGACTATAAAAATTTGTGACATTTTGTAAAAAGATTAGGCTTTTAAAAAATTTTTACAAGGAGCCTGCATATACAAAAAAAAAGAATATTCTTATTTTGACAATATCTTTAGTTTCAAAATGTAAATCTTGAAATGAGATTATATTGCGTTAAACAAAGAAAATTTGCTTGGATAAAAACATTTTATATAGTTTAACCAAGAAAAATATATATATATATTTTCTTGAATGGGGCGGAAAAATGTTGGATAGAAAATAACACATGTTTAAATCGAAGATTATAATTTTCTTAGAGTTAAAATAATTATTTTATTCTTGAAATGACAATTGTAATGTTGAAATAAGATTATAATATTGATGAAATTTAAGATTTTTAAATTTTTCTATGAAGATTATAAATTGTTGCGTATACATATATGAAGCAATGAACGCGTTTCATATAAAGTATACAAGTTTTGATTTGACACTTACTTTTTTTCTGTGATACAAATCCAAATACACATATGTGTAAATAAATAAATAAATATATATTTATATATATATATATATATATATATATATATATATATATATATAATTATATTATATATAGAATTATTATTAGAATATATAGAATATATAAAATATTAGAATATATATAGAATTAATTACAATTATATAAATGATAAATGTACACTGAAAAAAAAAAATGTTGAATCAACAACACCATTATAGTTGAATGTAAACTGTAAAGAACAAAACAATCGTCGGACCATGACAGGTCCGACGATTGTTTTGTTCTTTACAGTTTACATTCAACTATATAAAAAATAGTATTGAATCAACAACATCATTGTAGTTGGAATTTATTTCATTAATCCAACAACATTATTAATCAAATCAACACGCGGCGTATTAATTTGATTAATAATTTTATTGAATGAATAAAGTAAATTCCAACTACAATGATGTTGTTGATTCAATACTATTTTCTTTTTCAGTGTATTATTTAAAATGTATAAAATTAATATAAAAGCGTAGAGTACGAAACAAAAGTGTCGCGTATATCGTGCGTGCATGCTTTTATGTAAATTTATATGCAAGTATTCAACGTAGAATAGAAATGCAGTGGACCTCTGACCTGTCATGGTCCGACGATTGTTTTGTTCTTTACAGTTTACGGAGGATTAATTTTGATTAATAATTTTCATTTGCGTAAAGTATAATTTTAATTGTGGAGCCAGATAATTAAGTAAACTGTGATGTCAGTTGATTGTCAGCTCGTAATAGAATTTATCTAACAGTAAATAAATAACAAAGCAAAAGAAAGAAAGAGAGAGAGAGAGAGAGAGAGAGAGAGAAGCATATAAAATGTGAGCACGCATATACATATTATACCTACAGTCCGTTCGAAACGTCAAATACCTCGAGGCGCGTATCCATGGAAAGCGGCCACAAATTAAGGCCCACAAATTCGGTACCCCCGCACCGGGGGATGCGAAATCAAACATTTAGGACCGTCACACGATGTCGTTGTTCGGATAAAGCGACGGGACCGGTCCGGCGTATTCGTTGTTGCTTGAATAATGCATGGTTAAATCGGGACTGAGGCGATATCACCGGGTGCCCGCGAGTGCCTTTTCCTCTCCCTCACAAATCGAGCATCGTATCTGAAGAACGCGGCGTGATATCCGGCGTCGATCCCGTCGCGGTCCGGAGCCTCTATACGTTCTCCCTCACCGTTGTCCTCTTCTTAATCGTCCTCCTCGCCGCTTTAGGGTTCGTCGCCCACGCAGCGTGTGTCGAGCCCGAATCCTATGTTATGCTAATAACACGGACGGAGAACATCGGAACTCGATACTGACTGTGAGCCCGGATAAGATAAGCCGAATCCTCGCCGCGGCGGGTCTGGTCCTCCCACCCTTCCTTGTCCTCCCGATAATTAAGGTATATCCGTATCGTGCGCACCCGCGCACACCCCTACACAGATATATACGGTACCGTCTCTCCTTTTCATTTAATCCTCTGCTTCTTCCTTTTCCTCTCCTTCTTTCGCGACAAACTCCGCGGCGGCGACATTTCGCCGAATCCCTGCGGATTAGCGTCGCGGAATGCGAATCGAAGCATTAAGCTCGACGATATCTTAATTGAGGTGGCGAGGTCTGGCGAGGTCTGGCGAGGTTTGGCGAGATCCCGCGGCGCGGCTTTCGCTTCTAGATCGAAGGAAGGGGAAGAAGCGAGAGAAAGAAATGCAACGTCCCCTCGTGCTCGCGTCTCCCTGCGTGTTAATTAGAGCCGCTACGTTCGTTTTTTGCCGTGCTAAACGACGTTATCGAGTTGGAGTTTGAAAAGATCTGAAGGGTAGATTAGCGACGTAATCGCGGATCGGAATGGCTGGGATACAGTTATACGAAATGCATAATATCGCATATCGTTTAAATTCTGTGCTCGTACATTTTGAAAATAATTACGGAAACACAATAATACGTACGATAATAATTTTGACAATTATAACAATATATGATAATGATATAATTGATATTGATAATAATTGTTATTAAAACAGTTGCGCACAGAGTAAATTGAGTAATCTATACATTTTCATCCGACACACGAGTCAATAATAATATATATTCCGCGCGATTAGAAAAGCAGTTGAAAGTTTTAATTCCCTTATTCTCTTTTTATACAATTTATTTATTTTGAATTTTGACAACGCGTGTTTCGCGGTTAACGAAAGAATATAAATACTATCTCTAGAATTTTATATTATTTTATACAGAATGCCATAATGTATAAAAGCTTAAGAGCATTAAAGTTGAACGAATTTCCTTTGAAATAAATCGTTCGCTCACCCCTTGATTCATTCTTTTTAGGATTTTCCCAACCGGGAACTACGGGACTACGTACGATCATCTATACGAAGAGTCAGCCGCGTCGAAGGGAATAATAGTACTCTCTCCATCCTCCGATTCACCTCCCGACCCGTTTTCCTCGTATGTAACATGGGACGCGGCGGAGTCTGAAGGGGTTACAGCATGCAATATCGGTGCAATATTGCTCGAATATATAAGAGCGCCGTCTATGGTAGCGGCGCCCGCCGAAATGGCGGAGCGATACCGCAAACTGTTTCTATAACTCACTATGAGAAAGGAAGAAGGGTAGGCAGGGAAGAGATAGCGGGGACGAACTCGCTATATCCTTACCGAAAAGTTCATCGCGATGGCGGATACATCTCGCGACCGAGGTTGTTAACCTTCGATTGGGACGGGGGAATCAAACTCTGGCGCGGACAATTCTCGTCAAGTGAATTGGGAAGAGGGTGCGATTAGTTTTTAATATGGAATGTTGCATTCTAAACTTTTGATAACTCGAAATATCTCTATTGTTTTTAATACGTACGTATAAAATTTTATTATCCAAGTTATTTCCTTATTTCGAGATTAAATACTAACTAAATAGATCAAAGTACGAGTAAAAAGTCGTTCGAATTGGCAAAATGGTTGGCCCCCTAGTTTGGCCTTTCTAAAGAATTAATATCGTACCCTTAACAACACCGGTCGCGATTCGCCACCGCCCACGTCGCACACGTGACAGACGAAGCGTGGACGAGAGTCTCCCTCATCCCCTCTGTCGTTCCCGTCTCGCCGACGTCTCCTCGAGAGAAGGTTCTTTGTATGTGCTGCATGTATGTGCGTAGCGTGGCATTCCCATCGATTGCATAATATCGTCGTCCTTTCCGGTAAATAGAATGTCGAGGGAGCGAACGGCTACCGCTCTTGTGTGTCCCGCGGTCGTAGCGGAACGTTCCTCGGCGGAACGAGCGCCGCGAGGAACGTTAACCGCGAATTTATTCCCAGCGCGGTGCACTCGGCCGAAAAAGAAAATCGATTTCCCCCTCACATCGTGTGTATTGAAAATTCATCCACGGACGTGGAGAAAGACCGAGAAGGGGGAGGGGCAGTCGTCCGGTCCGCTGCCAAGTCAGCGTTCCGGCCGTTGTAATTGCATCGGTTAGCGGAAAGGGATGAGGAGAGGGAGGAGAGGGGCTAACTGGTGCGCACTCTCGATATTCCGATAATTCGTTCGCGATCGAACGACCATCGATCGTCGACGACTGTTCTCCCTCAGCTTTTCGAGACGTTTCCCTTTCGCTCGGCAATTATTACGCATACATTTTTGATCATCGTCCGAATAACGATAACGGAAGGAAATTCGGGCGATCGGGATCGGCGGTCGGTGGTTGGTGTAACCGGCCGACCGCGATCGACCACCGCGCGTTTTGTCCTTTTCGCACACACCGTCACCCACTCACCTGCTGTATTTTCTCTCTCGACGGGAACAGCCGTCGACGGGTCGGGCGGGAGGTTTATGTTTCCGGGGGAGAAAAGGGGCCGTGCTGACTCGCGTCCGTGCGTGCTTTTTCAGCTTCCCGTAATTTTATTAACCGAAGGTCTTTTCAGCCGCGCACACTCTCTTTTTGTATATTACTTGAATACTCTTTATATTACTCTTTTTACATTTGCAATTGAAACGAATTATTACAGTGGCAATTGTAATTTGATAACGGCGCGGATTTGAATATGTATGACGCGAACGTTTCATAATCAATTCTGGCATAACTATATGAAAAGAAAATATTATTAAAACGTGAATACATTAATATATCAATATATGTATATAACGTGTTTACACGGGTGAAACGTTTTATGTTTACAACAATCGAATAATACAATGGAGTCCCATGGGATGTTGCTGAAACTCGGCTGTCATCTTTAAACGCACAAAGGGAACAGGAAAGGTAAAAAAAAATCTTCTAAGAGAATAGGCACTGGAAATTTGAAGGCACACAGTCGAAATTTTAATCTGAAACTTCTTCGATATGAAAGGAAAGCGAAATCGAGTTTTAATTTAAAAACCTATTAGATTATGTAGACACTTGAAAGTAATCTGATTTTTACCTGATTTTTTGAAAGCCTAGAACAGTAAGAAAACTTGACCTAAGTTTTCTTTAAAGCCCTTGTGCCTACGCAGGCTATATTTTTGAACAGCTCAAAATAATAAGAGAATTGATCAAAGCTGTGAAAAAAGCGGTGAAGTACATTTGAAAGGAAATGCTATGTTTTTTTTTATAGTTTTTGCGAAAGAAACTTGATTCCTGTTTCAATTTCTTTGATTGATATTGGTCCATATATAAGTAAAAATATTCTCTGTTAAAAGATATTTTAGATTTTACTTTTCCTGCCCATACGTGCGTTTAAAAATGATTAACTGATTCGTTTCAGCAACTTGTTATGAAAATAGTTTCAACAACTTTTCTCATGTATTACAACAGAATGTCTACTGAAATCTTGTAAAAAAATTCTTTAAAAATTCTCTGATTCTTCAAATATTTTTGTTTCTTTCATTAAAAATTATAAAGAATAAAATGATCAGAAGAAGAATTTTCGAAAAAATTCCCTGAACCCCAATAAAATTCCACGAGACTTTTCTGATTTTTTTCAGAATTCCAGGTTTTCCATGTTTTTCCAGGGAGTAGACAGCTTGTATAAACGCGCGCGTATAGCAGCGGTTTGACACTTTACTGCTAATTTCTTCTTACCAGCTTTAAAGCTCGTCGTCGCCGATATATTTTACGATTGCGTAAACGCATATAATAAACGATGTTTTGTACCGTGCATTAGATTCGACGTCGTAAATAACGAAAGATAACGCTTGAAGTAACATTTCAGTTGGTGTACGTGTCTAATCGGAAGGACGCTCGCAAACATTTCGTCCGCTTTTTAAACTACGGTCGAATTTGCGCGGTCGCGCTTCCCTGTGTTTAACTAAGCCGAAACCACAAATTACCATTCGGCTTTCCGATCTCTCGTCCCTCGCCCCGTGCGAACCATCAAGTCGCCGACATATGCCCGCAATCGCGAATTGTCCGCCGACGCGTGCATCTGCTGCATGCGCGCATTCTGATGCACTCTGTCGCAGCATCCGCGGGCGCGCGAGTGTGCGATTGATGACAGCAGTTGTGTCGGATCGAACTGTCGAAATCTTGTTTTAGCGTTAAAAAATAATTTCCTCGCGAAAAGAAAAAAGAAAAAAAAAACGTATACCTCGAAAACTTTTTTTTTGGCATTTATTTTCTGTGAAAATAAATATGTAATAATCAGTTTACAGGATACGCGTTTTCATAACTATATTTATATATATATATATATATATAATCGGTATTTGTAATGTAAAGTTCATTTCAATATAGGAGAATCAAATTTCCTAAGTGTACACGCGATAATTTAAAATATAATGTATACAAGAATATAAGCTCGCGCAGGTTTTTTGCTCTTTTTAGCTTTAATAATACAAAATTAAATGCAGGGAACATAACGTAGGTACTTAAATGGTTATTAAGAACGTTCCTAAAAATTAACTTTAAATGAGTAAATACGCGAGTGATTATTAGTTGGCTAAAATCACTAAAGATTATCTTGATTAAATGTATGAAAACTCGCAGGTTTATAATCATTTAATTTTTATTAAAATAGCGTAAAAAAGCGCTTATTTTAATAGCTAGAATAATAATTAGAGAGTTCCGTAATACGCGTTAAAAACACAAGAAATTTAATAATTCCATATTTTTACAAAAGAGAGAAAGAAAGAAAGAGAGATGACATGTATAAAAATACAAAATTTTCCCTTCAAAGGAGAAAAAAAATAAGACACTTCATCTCTTTTTAAAGTAAAAAAATTACATCGGCTTTGGCCGATTTGCGGCGTATCACGGATGCCACGTGGTTCATACGGAAAGACCCTCGAATTAAGCTCGGCTTAAGCCCATCATAATCTTACATTAAAGTCGTGACTATTTCCTGGCTATCAGTCCCCGACGAACTGCCACGCGCGCTATAAATCATCCTCTCCCCTGTTTATGTCACAACGATTCGCTGCTAGTCGTCTCGAATGAATGAGATCCGTACACGAGAATCATTTTATTGTCACGTGTATTTTATCGAAAGTTCTCTATGACGTCCGTCTGCCTTTCCTCTCTTTACTAATACCCGCGAATCGACCACGAGACGAGAGATTGTTGAAATCAAGCTTATCATCATAAATACAGGAATTCCCGTGAAAAGCGCGACAATCTTTGCCGTCGCGACTGCGGCGGCGTAACATTAATCTACGTCGCTGATGGTAGGATATGACACGCCTCCGAGTGTACTAATGCTTCCTGCAAAGCACTTTCACAGAAAAAAAGGGTGTAACAAAAAGAAAAAAAAAAAAAAAATTTGGAAAACTTTTCTTTAAAATAGCTGGAGACACGCCTCGCGAACGACATCGATTCCAAAGGGTTGGAGACGCGTTGCGTTTATTAATTAACCCTTTCGGTGTGCTTTACGCTTCGACGGTTCCGGAGGTTGTTCGGATTTTTCCAACTTTTCTGATTAAAGGCGGGGAGAGAGAGGGAAGAAAGTTTTCTCAATCTACTTTCCTTATAAGAAATTGATACTTTGAATTCTGGACTAAAATAAGTGAAACCTATATATGCGAAATTTTGCTTTCGCCAATTTTACGATTAAAATTACAAAGTGATTATGTGCGGTTATATTCGCTTTTTCTTAAATAATAATTATATACTCTCAAATAATAGTGCAAATATTGAATATATATTTAGTTAATTTTATATATAATTACTGTTACTCAATAAATAAATATTAATAAATATTCTAAATAATAATTAACACCATTAATTATAGTAATAATTATATACGCTATATGTAAATAATATCTTCTTGGTGTTACTTTGAAACACAAAAAGCACAAAACAAGTAAAAAATTTCTAACTGTAGACATTAAATTAAAAAAATAAATATTTGTTATTAATATGAAATTCAATAACACCACAGAAGCTGTTATCTCGTTTAATGGAAAAAAGTTGAACAATTGTTTAGCAAAAAAATGATATAAGGATTAATATCATTGTTATAAAAAAATTGGTAAACTTATATATATTGAAAAAAGTTTAAATTATCTTACATTATTTTCGACGAGAACTTTGTTTTTAATTAGCCCCAATATCTTAAGAGATTCTTTTAAATGAAATTATATATATAAATATTCTTTGACCCCTTTTTCTTATTAAGAGTTTGATAACTAGATAACTAGATAACTGTCGCTCTCTCAGTTTCTAATTTAAAAACTAAAGTATATATATATATATGCATGTTAACATTTTAATCTAATTAAAAGAAAAACGCGCTTATTATTAATTTAATATTTTTCATTGATTATTTGGTCGGATATGAAGAGCGATTTAATATTGGCGATTATAAACGGTACTAAGCGAAAAGCCGATAAGTGGCCGACTTTTACATCATCCTACTTATTTGACCTACACAAAGAATATTGATTCATGGCGAGGTGTGTACCGATATTTATCGTTCGCTAATTCCCATCAAACACGCTACATGTGCCGTCTCTTCGATCCCACACTATTTCCAGCCGTGAACATCCGTATCATCCTATTTACGGGATATCGCGGCGGCGTCGTGGCAGAACGCGTTAATCTGACACTTTGCACATCGAAATTTCCCTCGACAGACACGTTTATCGCGAATCGGATGCGTACACTTTCGACAGTAAGCATTCGCAGTCACCGAGGTGTGTGAAATGTGCGTGCGTGGACGTCATTGGTGCGGTCGCCCCCACCGGTACCGGAGACGAGAGACTTACCGATACACCGGTGATTGATAATGTTATCGATCACTGTGTCGAAGCTTCCGACGCGTCTGTGTCGACGGACACCACCTTCGCAAGATGCTCCTCTCCACTCCTCTCCGGCAGACGCACGTCGAAGCGTAGCAGTACCGGGGCAACTCGCCGAGGGGGATGGTTGGCTGGGGAAACGCGGTGGTGGAGATGATGGTAGTGGTAGTATAAAAGACGTCCGTGGCAAAAACTGTGAAGCGCTCTGTAGAATTTTCAATAAGGCGAGGTCGGAAGAAGAAGATTAATGCAATGCCGCCGGGGGACCTTAGGAGACGACAGCGACATGACTGTCAAAAGAACATCCCCGGAGGCAGAGTCCATTCGCTCTCTCGAGCAGCGCAACCCTCTCCGTTTCCTTTTCCCTCCCTCCCTCTCTCTCTCTCTCTCCCTCACTTTCCATCTTTCTCTCTGTCGCTCGCTCGCTTTCCACATCTTTCCTTCTGTCTTTTAGCGCTCCGGTTTCTTTTCCCTCCCCTTTTCACTTCGTGTCTTTGTGACTCTGGTCTTGTCCACCGATAATCGCCGCAGATATAGACGCGCGCAGGTGTGTTTGTCTTCGAGCAACCAAGTGAAATAATTCGTCGAGAAGGGAGGAAAAAAATGCGTACGCCCGCCTCGTCGCCCCCGGCCGATCTCGACCCGATCGGGACGCCGTGACCTCTTACGCGAGTAGTCTCAATGCCCGAGTCAATCAACGGGCGCCAGAGCAACCCCGTAACCTCGGGGGTGAATCTCGAGACAAACTGCGCTGTCTAGCCGGCAGCGCGGTTCGATCAATCACGAACCGGCCGTCTACAGTATTAAGCTGACGTATTCATACACGCACGCGTGCACGCACGTAGGCTCCGATGTATATGTTGGGGAATGTTTAACGTTGCAACGAGCACTGTCGAGTAGAATGCTCGACGATGCGAAAAAAAAGTCAACCGATACTCTCGGGTGAAATCGCGCTGAAAAAAAGAGGCAGATATCGAGTAAGAGGCGATTACTGCGGGTCAAGTGCGATTCTTTTTTATATATAAGTAGGAAAATGAATCACGGTTTAAGTATCATATTTCCAATATCAAAAATTAAAGATAAAACTTTAATTAAAAACTTTAATTAAAAATAAAACTTGATTGTTTGTATTTTAAGTTTCATTATTTTATTTTGTTTACTTTTACAGAATTTATATTTATATCGTTTTCATTTAAATAACAATGTGTTACCAAATATGTATGATTGGTCAGATCTGAGCAGTCAGATGATATTTAATAACACATCGTTATCTTCTAAATGAAAACAATATAAATATCAGTTTAACGATACAAAGCGGAGCGAAATAATAAAACCAAAAATGTATAAATGGCAAAGTTTGCAGATTCAACATTTTTAATTTCTGATATTTAAAAAATAATATTCGCTCCTTTCATAAATTTTTATTGCAATTTATTTTCTTTCAATTGACAATTAGTCGGTGCAGTGAAAAAGCAGTGTGAAAAAGACCAGATATATTAGAAATATCTCTAGCACGCCAAATTCTTCTTAGCTATCTCTCTAAAGCGCTCCGACCGATAAAATGTCATCTCAGTTGTCCGCATTTAATGAAGATTTATACGCTGGCCGCGCTATATATCGTACAGATCACATATGCGTGAGCACAATTGCAGCGGCAAATCTTGATTTAATGCGCGGCGCATTTTAATGTAATGTATGTACATTTCATTGCCGAGAAAGAGAGAGTTCTCTCATGTTATGTCGTGTCCCGGCAAAATACTACGTATAATACGGAGGCTGCTGTATGTTCTCTTAAGCCTTCGTCATAATTTCTCTCGTAGTGTGCAAAAGGGACGCGCGCGTACGCGAAATCATTAAATTGCCTGTAAAAGCTATGGCTCGCGGGTTTCCGCTTTTTTGCAACTCTCTTTCGAGTTTTCCCTTTGAAACAGACAACAAGATTTTAATGTTGGATGTTGCTGCCTCTGATCTTCTGTGTATTAAACTCCCCGCAGCAACGCGGGCAACGCGTTTCCGTCGATAAACATGTACCGTTTAAGCAGCTCTTCGCCGCTGGATTCTACAGCATCCAACGGATGGTAGAAACGGAGAGCCCGAATATATCGAGCACCAACTGCAGGTCGAACTACACGGAGAATATTTTTTTCGATCGACAAAGTCGAGTATCTGCCCGCGCGGAATAAATCTCGATATTATTTTTTAATTCTGTGCGCGAAACAGTTATATATTATTTTAATAATACGTATTATACAAATGCTTTTTAATTGTTCACGAAAGAAAGAAATTTGATTACTCACCAAATTGATCAAATATTATCAAAATTAAAAAAAAAATTTAATATAAGTAACAAGAAAAAGGAACGAGAAATAGAGAGAAATAGAGAGAAAAAGATGAGAGTAAATAGATAAAAATAAATTTATAAACTTGCATATTATAAAAAAAAAATATATTTTTACATTAATAAGTTTTTAAATTATCTTTTTTGAAATTTTTGCAACGTTTGATTGATTTCATATGATTAATTTTATTTCATAAATTACTGTACGTAAATATTTACGTACGTGCATATATGTTTACCATATGTAAATGATATTAGATTTTATTCGATGTAATATCATAAAGATATTTTTGTAAAACGAACGACAGAAAGATATTAAAAGTGATATTTATATCTCGGAATATTGTATTTATTGCGAGTACAATATTCTAGTAAAGATAAATGGTTGCAAATCAATCTACATCGACCTATTACTAATGTTTTTTAATTATGATGCAGTACCAATATTTTTTACTATGAAATGTAAATTTATGTGTGACAAAATAAAACAAGGGTGCCGCGAATATTATAGTTATATTTTATATGGAAAAAATTAATATGTGAAAAAAGGGAATATAAACATGTATAGACACTAGCGAATAAATGATTAAAGATTAAAGGATATTATTAAATTAATTAAATATTAATTAAATATAAATGTTATTAATTAATACGTGAAAAATATTTTATCCATAATTCATATAACAAAGGAGAGAAATAAAACTGAATGTGTGTTATATTACAATATTTTATGTAACTGCAGAGAAATAGAAGAAAAAAAAAGATTAATTACCATATAATAATATACTATTTTATATAAAATTTAATAAATTATATCTGTTTTTTATATTGTTTTATGTTTTTATACACATATTCCATACAATGATATACAAAAATTGAATAATATATTATGCATGCAAAATTCTTTTATTTCTCTATATAAGAAGTCAAAATCCCGAGATATCATTGATATCTCAAACTCTATTATTCTATCTTACGTCTCCTTATCGTCAAGCCGATAATACTCACTGATCTATCTCGTTGATCCTCATGCCTGAGCACCAGTCGCGAAAGTTAAGGCTGGAGGACAGTAATGACGTCCTTCCTTCTCCGCCGCGTGACGCGCGGCGCACTCCTTCAAGAGAACTTTAAACGGATGCGGCGTGATGTTTTCGGAAGCTTTCAACAGCTCGTCTGTGAGCTTCTGATACTCATCCGCTTGTCTCGCTGCCTCTTCTCGGTGGTGCTTTCGCTCCTCCTCCAATTCGCGGCGTCTCATCGCTTGGACGCACTTCTGTTGCTCCTTGAGCTCCAGCCCGTAACGAAACGCCCTTTGTCTGCTCTCCTTCCGCTCCATCGCGATCAAGTTGGCGTTCATCTCGATCTGCCTCTCGAGGGCCTCCCTCTCCTCCATTTTGAACCGTCGTTCTTGCTCCTCCGCCTCTTGCTTCGCCCTCAGCTGTTCCTCCCGGCCATGGAGGAGTTCCTGCATGGCGCGATGGCGAGCTTCTTTGAATTTTTTCACCGCGAGCTGACGTCGCGCCTCGACGTCCTTGCGCGACTGCTCGACGATGGCCTCCACATCTAGATTCCGTTTGACCTCCTCCTGCCGCAAGTCTTCGAGATACTTCAGATAAGTTAGTAATTCCGCTCGAAGAACTGTAGTGGACTTCTTCGCTTTTGCCTTTTCTTTGGCCAGTTCCTCCTCGGCTAACGTATTGAACATGCGATCCACTATGGCCTCTTCGCGAGCGCGCTCAACGAGGAACCTTTTCGCCGTCAGAATCTGTTCCTCCAGTTCTTTCTTCAATCTTTCCCGCTTCTGCTTTTCTGCTTCGAGATTCTGCAATTCCGCTTGACGCACGTCCTCCCATAGACGTTTTAGATGTTCCCGTTCGTCCTGCTCGACCCGCTTTCTTTCCTCTTTCAGTACCAGGTTGTTTTCCAGTTGCCTAGTTAAAGTAAGCGCTATTTCTTGCTGCGCTAAAGCTCGCTTTTCGGATTTCTCCGTCTCTTCGCCGCGCCTCTTCGCCTCGAGCTCCTTCATCATCACCTTGTGCCACAAATCGTCCAGTTTCTTCTCGGCAGATCTCTTCGCCTCGTTATCTGCCATCTGAGCAGCGTTACATCGCTTCGCGTCGATCACACGTCTCCTCGATAATTCCTGCTTGGCATCCGGACACGCGTACAGATACTGTTGCATCCGTTTGGCGGCCACCATCGCCTCGTGTTCTTCTTCGTGTCGTTTTCTCAGTTCCTCCGCTCTCGCACGCGTATCTTCGAGTCGCGCGTCCTTTCCCCGTTGCGCTTCCTCTGCAATTTCTCTCGTCAGATTCATTTCTTCCCTCAACATTAGATCGCGCAATTTCTCTCTACGCCTCTGCAAATTCTCCTCGTACGTCGACAAATCTGAGGATTAGTCGTTGTCGTATTAATGGCTGGTAATTATCCCCGTTTAACAGCTCCCGTTACACAAATGATAATTATTATGTCGGGTCCAGACATATGATATAGATTTATGTGTAACGAGTAAAATTAAGTTATAAGTATAGGTGACTGGATAAAGTATGTAATCTTATCATTTTTTAATTCTCTTTGAAGTAATTTGCATCTGATCGCAAAATTAAGTACACATGTATATCAATCATGATTTTGTATAATTCGTCAAATTTGTCAAAATTAGGGAAAACAAGATAGAAATTATACGTATAAGAGTTACAAAAAAATATGCATATTTAAAGGAGAAGATTTATTTTCTGATTTCGTTCATCTTTTACGCTCAAATAAATAATAAAGAAAATTTATCAAGGTCTATATATCCATACCTTGTTGAATTCGTCGGCGAAGATTTTTATTCTTAATCTTCCGAGTGGTCTCTCTTTCAAATTCCAGAGTTTTAAGAAATTGTTCATATTCCCTCTCGTCCTTTTCCGAGCCCTCAAAGATAGATTTATCATGGTACTTTGCAACCTGGCAATTTTTGCGTTCGCGTAACTTGTGTCCGTAGGATACATTTGACGTACCGGGAACGTCAATGGAATACTTTCTCGCTTTCAGTGAACTGCATCGTACTTTAGGTAATGGAACCACACTCATTATTAAAAAAAAACGATGGAAGAATCAGAGGTCGACGAGATACCTCCTTTCTGGACAGTGTCACTCAATGTGACAGATCCGATAGTGCATGGTGCGTGTTTTCTTGCTTGTTTGTCTGTGTGATGGTTGCTATGACGATGCGCTCTCTTATCGAATTATTAACTTCTAGAACGGACGAAAAATAGAGGATAAAGAATGCTTAATATAAGATGCAAAAATTGATTCTATTCACGTTTTTCTCCCCATAGTAGCAATATATAATATATGTGTATGTACACCTATCGATGCATTCGCAATTTTGTCGCAAAGCAGAATACTTGGAGATTTCGAAGGCTATAGATTATTACGATATCGTTAGAATTTTGGTAAATGCGTTTCAAAGTTACTTGCATTAGTGGAAACCTGTACAGTTCGAAATAATGCGCCCGCGGCGATGCATGCAATGTAATATCCGTACCGGAATGATCGAATATTCAATATTCCCAAATTAGATAGGATATCTAATATGATGACGAAGGGAATGGTTACTATATAAATAGCGCGCGCGTTATTAGATATGATTAAACCAATATTGCAAATTTGAAAATAAAGGCATTTATATTATCAATGGCTGTTGTTATCTATAATTAAAATATCTTTTTGTTTTCGACGCGATATAAAACTAAGGCAAACAAATTTTAATCAAATAATCCCGTCTCAATGGCATTTATCGAGAATTTTATGGAAGAGGCAACGCACGCCTTATTCCATAAAAAAATAACGTAAAAATTAAAGTATATTATAGGAAAGTAAAGAGGAACCCTCTTTTTGATATCGTCGATATATAATATACCGTATAATAATTCTCTTTTAATTGTAATATGTATAAATTCTCTCTGTTACATATATGTAAAATTCTCTCTGTTACATATATATATTTTCCAGATGTGTCAAATGTCAGAATTGCAACACAGTATATTTTATACGTTTTGTAATTACATCTAATTATTTACGTATAATCGCACGGAACAATATAATGAAAATTTGTATGCGTTTTACTTGCATAGGAATGTAATGCATTATATGTCCGATAATACTAATATTTTATAACGTAACTTACCATAAAATCATCTTTCATGACTGCTGTATTATTTTATAACGATCGGGCATTTGAGATGAAGAACATAAATAGAAATTATTTATAACATATAAAAAAAATAGTTTGAACGCACGCAGTTACATGCAACAAACATTCGAAATTTCGATAGGTATATCCGCTAACAATTTCGATAGATTTAAATATTGAAATTCTCATCATATGTATACAATAAAATATGCTGTGATAAACTAATCTTATGTAAATATGTTATTAATTATATATACGTATATATAGGTCTATCTTTTTTTCGCTATAACAAATATGTATTGATACGAATATGATTCGTTCTCTACTCTGATTGCTCTATCATCACAAAGTAATATTACGTCATAAAATAATATATATATATCTTTATGGTTTTGCATTATTTCGTGCATTTTGTGATACAACTTATGTTGATTCACACACAGCTTCGAACACATCGCTGTTTTTCTTATTTATTCAATCAAGAGATGTTGATGTGTGTGTGTGTGTGTGCGTGTGTGTGTGTGTGTGTGTGTGTTTCTATATATATAAATAATACTTTTCAATTATACAAAAGCATGCCTTTTTTAGCATAATTCTAATCAATCGCACGCATAAATTAACGGAAGCATAATTAAAAATTGGGAGAAATGTAATAAAAAATTTATTACGTTATCTATTTTACGAGAAAAAAAAAAAAAGATTACTTAAACTAACAATAAGCTATGACAAATTACTTATTTGTTTCTATGGATAAATAATTAATATAATGTAAAATATACATGTATAGATGATTGAGAGATAACATTTGAGCTGCATATACTTGCGTGCATGGATAGAGACGTCTGAATGTGACACGAAAAATTGAGCATTTCGCAAATCGTCGTGTTATTATTTCTGTCAATTCATTTAATCGAACTAATACCTAATCAGATTAAGTTACTCACCGAAAACTTTCGCATGAAAAACGATATACATAAGCTGTTGAAATAATAGTGAGTACTAACAACGGGCGCATTTTCCATTGTCAAGCTGTCGCAGAGACGGAATTGTCTCACGAAGAGCTTTTCTTATATCTCTTTCGCGAAAGAGGTTTCGACAAAGACCTCTCCATTTTCTTCTCGGAGCTTATTCGCTCAAAGAAAGACAAAAACGTAATAGCAGAATAGTAAGATGCGAAAATACTAAGGCGTCGAGCTACTGCCGGTGCTTGCTGATGTGATGCCCGTTGATGGCGGAGCGGATGCTGCCATTGTCGGTGGCGCGTAAGGACTTCCGCAAAGCTGGTCGGCTATACGTCCACCTTCACGGAGGCCGCTGAGAAATGCACCATGTACGGTAGCCGGATAATTCCGTATAGTGTGTTCTCCTGAAAATCCGCCGGGAGATATAGGTAGATCAAACGCGTACGCACATCTCGTCGAAACAGTTGTCACGCACACAGTTGACGTGACATTTATCTTGTATTTATTAATTTATGAAATCTCTGTACGTTGTCAAATTTCATTTCAAATTTATACTCGTTAAATAGAATTCTCCTGATATATTTATTGACAGATTTTCGTTAAATTCCAACGTCAATTTAATCTGCTTATGCGACGACCGGTATTTCGCGAATAGTAGCATCGTCAAATAACGTCAACGAAATTACTGTGTGCACACAAGTTGGAAATGCGATATTGTAGCTAGGCAAATTGCATCGTGCGCATCAATCGGAACGTTCCAGAAACACTTACGTTTAACGTAAGGATGCAAATAAGACAAACGCAAATATATTGCACATCCGTCAATTGAGAATTTGAAGAGATATGCAACTGTTTGAATTTCTCATACTTTTGCTGACGCGCGTCACCAAGTATCGAACGGATCTGATATTTACCTGCGAAGAATACTCTTGGCTGAGGCGGAGGTTGATTGAGCATGTGCGGAGCTGACACGGGCGCTGCCAGAAGATCGTAATCACTGCCGGAACTGCCAACCGCGACGAAACTATAAGATCCGCGCGCCCAAGGATCGGCACGCCACCTTGTTACCACGCTTTCGCGAGGTTGCGGTACAACTTGGTTGCCAAAAATCCCCTGCGAGAACAGAAAAACAATCCTTTTGATTTTTCCTCGTATAATAAATAGAATAATAATAAAAAGAATTACTAGCCACAAAGTATTAAGATTCCTTTCGCGAATCATGGTATAAGTGTGTATCAAAAAAAAAAAAAGTCGAAAGAGAGAGATCATGATTTTTATAAAAAGATATATCACAATATTTGACAGTCAAATTAAAAAATTCAAAAAAAATGTACGAGAAATATTTAATATTGATTTAAAAAGTCCCGATTACTCTTAGTAAATTATTAGAGTTTAGTACAAAAATTGGTAAATACAACTTATATGAACACATAATATTCTCGTAAATTTTTCTGTATAAGTTTCTTCTGTATAAATGTCTAAATTGAATACGACTTTAATATAATATACATAAATTAAAATTTTAATATATTTTTGTAAAAGTTGATACAATTTTTCAAAACTTTGACATATGTAGAGTTTATATTCGTTAAATTTAAATACAAAACAAATTTTAAAAATTTACATTTAAAGATTTTTTTTACGATTGCTCAATTCAGATATAAAATCAAATCTTTAAATTGTAAGAGGCAATATGAAGAATTAAAATTTTTATTATTTTAAAAAATTAGCTCGCGAGAAAGATTAATATCGGTGAGGCATTTCGATAAGCTCGAGCTGAATAAGATCGCTTGGGTCCGATGTACCCTTCACCTTTCGCGCGCCAACTAGAAATTTCATCCACTTACTTTTAGTACGGCGATGCAACGGCCGACGATAACATCGTCACTGACATTTTCCATTACACAAGCCGCTTCACCGGCGACGAGGGCCAGCAGAACAGGCGCCTTGTATAAGTTCCAGAACAAGAAGAGCTCACCACGCGACGCAGTGGTACTTCCCACGTGGCCGAACAAATTGGCCGTTGGATCCCAGAAAATGCGCTCGAAGCATAATACTACCTGAAAAATTGAAAAAAAAATTACGAGAATATATTATATACTAAGATATATACGCGAAAATATTTCGAGAGAAAATTGCAGAAACAAATTCAATCTTAATTTATATATTTAGTAAATAAATTTAATTTTTCAAACTTTATATAAATACTTAATATCTTGTTATATAATTTTGAATACTTATTATATTTGAGAGAACGTCAAATTTATATTTGGCTAAGCTTTAATTCTAAATAATTAATCTTAATTTATCAAGACATTACTTTTTTTTAAATTATTATAATATAAATGTCTTTTTTTGCGTAAAATGTCTTTTATTTCGTAAAATTTTGCTTATTTATTTGTGCGTGTGAGCGCTTATAATATTTTATAATGTGAATTAAACAATGATACGCTAAAGACATTCGGCACTTTCTCTAGTATCTTTAATGTGCATTCATTCAATAAAAGAGATATACATTAATTATTACTGGATATTATTTGTCATTGCACGTCATTGCATTTGTCATTGATAAGACTAAATACGCGATTATGCAGGACTGCAGAAATGCTTTTTACATCAATTTGCTCGACAACTATTCGCCGTTTTGCAAGCGATATAAATCCATTTTAAGGGTGAGACAGCGATTTGTCGAAGGCATATACAAGACATATATTATAGGTACGTAAAAAATTAGCGCTTACCTTATTTAAATTGCCAAATCCAAGCCGTTGAATCGCCTGAGACTTCCATTCCGGAAGCGGCGGGGTGAAACTGACCCCCGAAGGTGGTGAGGAAGTTTTGAGAACGCCAAGAGGCAACGTAACCAATACGGCATCCGCTTTATAAACGGTGTGATTTGTGTGCGGACTACGGGAGGGTGCGGCCCAGACTTCCACCCCATTCGGCCCGTATCGTACCGCTCTGACGGCTGTGTTCAATCGGATATCGAGTCCTTCTGAGAGAGCAACAGGTACGCAAGAATAACCGTTGCGAACTGCAAAAAGAAGGGCAAAAATTGCGGATCAGTATTCCGATTTATCGTGATATCTCTCCTATATATCGCGAGAGAGATATTTATTTTACACCGTGTATATATATATATATATATATATATATATATATATATATATATATATATACCGCGCGGAAGGTATATTATTCGTAGGGGAAGAACCTACGCTCGAGGGTGGCGAGAATAATGCCATTCGAAAGGATAGTCACGTACATATCGCGCGAGATGGGGCACATTTAACGAAGTAGGTCGTCGCATAAAGAGAGTTTCGTTATATACATTCCTTTGATTTCGTAGGTAGGTAAGTAGGTAAGTACGGTAATATGCTGAGAATTGTAGCTCATCTCCTCTCGCGGTAGCTTTTACGTTCAGAGGAGCGGAGCGGATCAAATCAGAAAATGCTCCCCCGTTTGTCGTATCAAAAGATACAGTCTCTGGCAAACATAAATATCCACTGTAGCGATGTTATATGGGATGCAATAGGGAGCCCCATTATGACTTAATTGGATATTTCGCGTTACGTGCGCTTAAATCAGGACACACCTAAATTCTCGTAAGCATCTTCTCCCTTGTCCCCTCTGGTTTCCCCGTAACATCGAGGCGTGTACTAATAATGATACACAGGCGTCTCCACTTAGGTGGTTAATTATGTTGATGGCTACCACGGTGCTAACAAGCACTCTCTCCCCCTCCCTCTCTTTCTCTCTCTCTCTCTCTCTCTCTCCCTATTAGCATTGCGTTCTGTTTCAGAGATTTAAATTTACGCGTGCGTTATGTCAGGCTGAAAGCACAATAATTTAAATTAGCAGCGTTTCGGGACGTGCGCGCGTGAGCGAGCCTATGCATTATCGCGGATATTTCGACCGGCCATGGTCCCTTCGAGGGACCGGCGTACATATTGATTACGCGTAACGTGTCGAACGTGTCCGCGAGATACAATCGACGAAATGTTGCCGCAACCTTGGCCGGCAGCTAATGCGATCTATCGGGTTCTATCGCCGAGTTTGGACGGTAGGCGCTGTATCAGCCTCCGGGGTTGGGGCTGTCGATGTTAACCAGTCGGGATCGATAAATCATGACACGTACACGTATATGGCACACGACATCGGCGTCGTCGTTAAAAATTTATGTGCCGACGCCGGTATTGTAAACGTAACCGGAAATGTTCCCAAAATGCCGTGCATCTGTACGCGACAGCTAATGACAAACCGCGCGATGAATTAGTCGCTACATCGTTCCCGCATCAATCCTCGTATCGTTCATCGTACGCGGATTAACGCGCGTATGATGTTGATAGCGATTAAAAGGAAAATATTTCGCACAAATTCGATGCAATCATATAGAAATCACCAATATATACATACATCGATGTAGAGGCTATTTTTTTTCTGGAAAAATATGAGTTTTGATAAAATATGCCCACAACATTTAAACATTTTTTTTTTTTTTTATGTAAAAGATTTGAATTGTAAAAATAATATAAAATAATATAAAGTGTAATAATTAAATATGTATATATTTTATTTATTACATTTATATTTTATTTAACATTTTCTATATGTTTTTTCTTTTTAACATTTTATATATTAAGTAATTAAAAAAAAACTATATTATAATTAAAAAAAAAAAACGACCTATTTTTCTGCAAAAGTATGCTACGTATATGAAAAAGTTGAAAGATGGCAAAGTATAATATAATTAAAAAATTAGTTTTTTCTTTAATAGAAAAAACGCACAATGTCGCAAAAGAATAAAAAGGAAACAAAATTTCCATAATGCTATACTTTTTTGAAGAAACGCAACTTGCTTAATTAGTATTCGACTATCGCACGACGTATCCTCCTACGTCTGACGTTGATTACAAAAACCGTTTATAATAAACGGGGGAATATTCAACAGCCGGTCGTGAAGCTATTCGAATCCATGAAAATTATGGTAAGTCGGCTCTCTGCCCAACTTGGGAGAATGGAAAATTAATTCCTCGCCACGCGAGAGGGAGGATGAACCCGCGCAGATCCGAAATCGTTAATGGGGAAGATAAACTGATCCATTAATCTCGCTGCTTCTAATCGTCGAGCATGCGGGAGAATTTTCTACGATGGCCTACAATCCTTCAAAGAAAGAGAGAGAAAGAGAAAGAGAAACTATCTCTCTCTCTTCCTCCCCCTGAATACTTCCTGAATTTTTCTCTCCGATAAAACGCGATGACTACTCGTTGACCGAGCGAACCGCACGGGACTTTCTCGTCGGGGAAAGGCAAATATTTAGAGGGCAGTCTAGCATAGTAGCCGGGAATCCGTTCAGCCTTAGGGTGGAACAAACACCGACCGGCTTCTTCCTCCCGGTAACGGCAAGTAAGTAAAGGGGAATACAATCAACACACCGCCGGGACAGACACGGCGCGGGGGAGAAGATCGGGACTGTCCTGAGATGCCCTTCTCCGGGGGCACCTTTTCTCGTTCTATCTCGACCATCGGCCCCATATGATACGCCACCCTCTCGTCCGCGTGTCTTGTCTTCCGTTTGATCTTTGTTCGCAGTATTTTTTGACGGCGAGTCGAACAATTTGTATGCTCCCCCCCTCCCCGCCTCCCCCTCCCGCGGTGGTTTTCAATTTACATTTAAATTGGTTGCTTATGGCGTTCTGTCGTCTCGACGGGAGTCGAACTGAGAAGAAAGAGGAAGGAGAGCCCGTCGCCGCTGCACACCGGGAACAGTCAAATACTGAAACGGCCTCGCGAACGTGTGGCGGAACTCTCTTGCCGGGTTCAATGTACCGGCGCCGGTGCTTTTTTGCCGGATACGAGAGAGGAGCGCGCAGGCCCTTCGCGAGAGAAGGGACGACAAAGAAAGAGAGAAGGAGTAAAGGAAAGAGAGAGAGAGAGAGAGAGAGAGAGAGAGAGAGAGAGAACTCGCCGCGCGATGCTTTTCTTGTTCACCCATCCGTTATATCAACATTCCGAATCGCGACTCCCGAAGGTATACGGTGGAACGCGCGAGCGCGAGGACGCGAGGGTCGTTCTTCTCGTTCGGTTGCTTCCGCGCCGCGAGAGGTTTCGGAAGTTCAACCGAGCGACGCCTCCGCGTTTCGTTACTGACATCAAGATCATCCTCCCGACGACTACGATTACTGGGGCACAAGTTTGGCCGAAAGATTGATCGATGGTTGGAAAGAACATCTGTGCGCTTTTAAAAATAAATTAGAGAAAAAAATGTAATATCTTTTATATTATATGTAATATCTAATATATAATTATAATTTTATTTAGCTGCATGCAATTTTATTTCAAAATTTGACTGCGTCAAATATTTTTCCCGCGTTTCCTTGACGTGTTCATCTTCTAATCAAATTTATTTTTTAAAATGTAGCACGTTGTGTTCATAATGTTTAAAGAGATTTCTTTTAATTTTTATTAATGACTAATTACTACTATATATACTATTTACAGTTATAAATTATTATTATTATATATTATACTATTATTTTATTTCAAAATTCCACTGCTCAAATGTTTCTTCCAAGATCGTGCGACATTTTCATTAAATTAAATATACGTAAAAAAGTTTAACGAAATAAATTATAATAAAAAAATTTAATATAAATTATAATAAAAAATATACATATGTTTAGAACTTTTTCTTAATTGTATTTAAATGTGTATTTTTATTTCGAGATCTGACTGCAGAATTTCTAGGAGATCATACAACTGACACTCGCTCACTGGATTAAATTTACGTCTCTCGAGGCTCTCGAAACTCTTTCTTGGAGTGGCGACGAAATTTTACCATTTAAATGTACATAATGAAGTGTATACAGACGCGGTATAAATAGCCGGAAAGTACGCAGTGTGAAATTCGATACAAGTCGCGCGGGAACTTCTTTTTTATTCCCTTTCAATCTCACGCCTCGTGAAGGAGGTGCTCGCCCGAGCTTTTCTTGCTCACCCATCCGTTATATCAACATACTAAATCGCAAGTCCCGGAGGTATACAACGTGCCAGCTAGGCAACTGTTGATACCTTATAGATTGGAAACTTCGGTAGTGCGAGAGGTAACGCGAAGAGGTTTTCGCCCCCTTAGCTTCGTGCATCTCGCTCATACATCACCTTATTATCATGCTGTAATTGTATTTTTTAAATGTATCCAATTGCATCTTATACCTCTACATCGTGATTCGACGTGCAATAATTCTTGCTATCATTTCATCGATACATGTTTCTATCGGTAATAATAATCTATGACTAAACTTTGTATATTGTTTTATTGAAATTTATGACAAGATGTAGATTGCATTAACGCGAAAATTTTGCATGATACAGAATAGTTTGCGCGAAAATTCAACAATTTTGTAAATTTCATTTCAAAGAGGATATATTTCTGGCCTTTATTAATTTTCATAAATATTATACAATTTAAAAAAACATGTAAAATAATTGTATATTAATTATAATTTATATACATATAATAAATATGTTTTTGAACATCTGTTCAGTGCAAAAAAAGAGCTATAATATACCTTATGCAACCTATTAAAAATAATATGGGTAGTTTAATACATGCAAAATTTTATTATAAATAATAAAATATTAATCGTGAACAATAACCGATAATTATGCAAATGTATACAAAAAGTAAAGTATAAATATCGCAGCATATATATACAAATCATAAATAAGATGAATAGATAAATCGCGTAGCCATTCTCTACGCTTATACAGGAATCTTCATAGTGTATTTCTCCCCTACCTTCTATCCGTTATGCCAACATTAATTAAACGTCGTGACGATGTAATATGTGGCTCGGAAGGGAGGATGGAGGAAATCAGTGCGAGGTTGCCTTACCAAATAATGTCTGTTATATGTGCTATTTGGAAATACGTATTATGAATATTGCCATTTTGCACAATTTTTGCACGAGGCTCGAGAAAGAGGCTTAAGAAAAATTAAAATATTACGTAATGTAAATAATAGAACACTTTGATTTTTCTTGTCTTTTATTCTAAAGTTAAAGTCAACTGGTACTGTACTTTTTACTTATATTTATTGATATTCTTACTTGTCAATTTATCGAAATATACCTCCTGTTATCTTTCGAAATTTTAAACGTTTAAAAAATCAGCAATTTTCCCGCAAAATCAACAAAAAAAAGTTCTTAAAAATTTGATTACATCGCAGAAATATATCTCGTATCTGTAACTCGTATCTCCAGCCATTCGTGAATTTAGTGAATTTAGCGACGACGTTCTGTGTAATTTGTACAGATAGAGATAAAGTTAATTGGAATCGCTGCGTGATATTTATGATGCTCGCCAGAGAAGTAAACGCCTAAGGATGTAACATTCCTAGATCGCGCTACTAAGTAACATGAGGAGATCGATATCGGAAGACGCAATTTATTACGATTGTCATACATTCTGTGCAAATGAGTTTATACTTTCATACAGATGTATTTTTTCTCACGTTCTTACGAAACGGCAGCAGCTCTACCATCATGCAATTGGGTTAGATGTTAACTCTTGTTCTAAATTGCGTGATAATATCAATTTTTGTGATTTTAAACATAAAACATGTGATTATTAATAAAAGTTCATCCCTCTAGTTGTTACAAAATATTTTCCAAAAAATTAAAATTAATATACATATATGAATGAGAATATTTGTCTTTTATATTTGACGTGTCGAAAATACAAACATAAATCGTATTTCTAGCAAAATCGTTTGTTTACCTTTTTTTTTAAAAATGTGCTTTCTTTGTAACTTAAGTTTATACAGTTATTAACTCTTTTTAATTAATTTGTTTTTAATATTCACCTTTTATATCTTTTTGCTCAATTTGAATAATTCCCGCGGTATACGGAAAGACCGAAGAAACTTTCTCTCTTTTGTAGGCGATAATTATTGCGAAACTGATTCGCGTTTGACTGCGCTCTCCGCGAAAAGTAGCGAAATTATACCAAAACCGGTTTGAGATGCTGGGAGATGCATCCAACACTTTGCGCCATACTGGCATAATTGGTAGCGAGCGCAAGCGCTTTTTAAGGCTGCTTTGTATTTAATCGAATTTTCGTGGAACTACTGACGATGAAGCTACGATCCTGGCGAAATACGGAAGCTACTTTTCAGCCAGATGTAAGCGATAAAACGGGCGTGGTCGTTGGGAGCTTGTGATAAATACACGCCAAGCGAACCACAACGTAAATCGCTACAAGATATCGCTAAAATTAAGCAACCCGTTCAATTTAAGAGATATTAATAAGTCTGAATTACGCGTGCACGGCCTAACGATCGCGGTATTCAAGTAACCTGAATATGCATATGCATGTTGCACGCCGAATATTTTATAGTTGTTGCACCTCACAACTTACCGAATTATCCGTAATACGGAAAGAGGAACGCTTTTTTTCGCCGGCGCAACCTGACATATAATTATCGTAATAGCGAGTCGCTTATTAATACATTGTTGACGGGACGTCGATCGGTTAGGGAATAATCGACGTGTTCGCATGTATTTTCCATGAATCACAAATAACATAAATGTTTAAACAAGGTACTATATATCGAAATTATTCGAGCCCATCAATTCCTGATTTTTTCATCAAACAATTTAGCTAGGAAAAACAGTGTTTTGTATACGTAACAAAATTATTATTATATTATATATAAAGTAAAGTAAAGTATATCAAATCAAATATATATGTAAAATAAAAATTTAAAATTTCTATGTCTTGAAAGTTTCCACGAAATTGTTGAAAATTTTTGTCAAATAATTCTAAATATGTTTTAAAAGAAAAGTAGAACGTTACCTGTCTGATTTCATAATGTCTTATCGCTTCCCAGATCGACGTCGTCAACGGCAATGACAATTTACAGCGCGATTAACGTAATGTACATGTACACATGTGGCGTATCACTGCACCCTCTTCGTGGCGTAAAATCATAACTTAGGGAGAACCATCTGCTCATAATTATCAAACGCTCCGTTTGTCGCGGTTGGATAATTAAACCCGCAACTCTCTCGAGTTCGTCCACCGCTGTCGGTAGCTCCTCGATTACACCGCGGTTACAAAGGATTAGGTCGCTGTGGCAATTGCGAGGACTAAATGGATTAGGCGCGTGCAACGAAACGGAGGATAAAGAAATCTGTGTAGGCGAGAAGGCGCGAGGAAGGGGAACGAAGAGGGAAGAAACGAGACGAGGCGGTCAAAAAGGGCGGAAGAACGAAGGCGGCGAAGCAGCTCGCGGGGTCTCGTTCGCCCGGCACAAGAAGATATTTGAATACGACTATACCGCGAGAGTAAATCGTCCCGTCCGCAAACGAGCAGCGAGCTACACAAGAAACGCATTTACCTGGCCAGATGGTGGGGCGGTAGGAGGCCCTCGGGGCCCGGGAAAAGGAGAGGAGATCTCGCTCGACGAGAGGGAACGGTGCGGTCGAAGGAGGACCCCGCTCGGGGTCCACGGCAAAGTCTCCCCTTCCCCTCGCCGCGCGAGAAAAAGGGGAGCGAGCTATCGAGCGAGCTATCTCCCACCAACTCGCGTAGCAAGTTGCACCGTAATATATAGGCCGTATCTCAGGCCCGCAAATTGCCTTTTTAAACACAACAAGACGGCCGTGCCCCCTTTCAATTTACGCGGGTCCCCTTTTCGCGGCCCATGCCGTTTGCCACCCGAAACCCTTGCCTCTCCCCACCAAACGGAGGTCCCCTATCCCCCTTCCCCATCCCCATCCCCTGTGCGCGGTCATGCGGCCACCCTTCCGTCCTCCTCTCCGATCGTCGTCGACGCCATCGACGACTTCCTTCACGCACGCACATCCTCCACGTGTGCACGGCCGTAAGATTCTTTGAAAAAGGCGTGCCGTATATTATCGTTGTAATTACAAATGGAATAATCAGATACCGCGACAGCGTCACGGCTACCGAAGGGAGGAGTCTGTGCAAACCTCCCGAGGTGTCGAAGGGATACTTCGTAAAGCCGGCGCGAATGGCGGCAAGATTTCCTTTTTAAAATTAATGCCAATACAAATTTATCCCTTATAGCGTAGCTATAATTTTTGACATCTTGGATCGATTAAGTACAGTTTTACAATCTGTCAAAAACAAAAATTATATATTAAATATTAAGTATTTGTCATATAAATATATGTAATTTAAATATACATAAGAAATAAAAAAAAAGAAAAAAAAAAAAAAAAAAACAAATGTAAGAATCTAATCGCGATTTAATATATCGGAAACATATTTTTTGGGTATATACTTTTTTGGGTTACGAGTCAATAAATACGTACATGCCTCTTGCTTGCCTTATCTAAACGTATTGACAGTTTGAATAGATGTTAATATTTATACATGCTTGTACATATTTATTTTCTCTCGGTAAATTTACATTGCCGCGGATCAAAAGGCGCTGCCAGGGCAAATATGTGCTTTGTTCGTAGCTGTGTTTTGGGATCGTGAGATTTTTATATGCATCTCACAGACGCATGTTTAACGCCAGGCACGAGAGAAACGCGAAAGATCGCGCGATACGAGGGATTGGATTCTTACTGGATCACACTGTGTGAGAGTTATTTATATATGATGTGACATCGCGAATAAATGAGCGAAACATCTCAACGAAAGAGAGGCAAATGCGATAAATAATACAATACAGTACTCATGTTGTTATAGAATGCTCACGCAAATGAGGACATAAAATATACCAGGACAGTTTGTTTGTTGTTTCATTCCGTGCATAAAGCGCTTCCTGAAGGGGGGGGGGATAAACGTAATGAGACCAAGTGATATTCGTGTCACGCAGCGAGAGAGAAAATTATTGCGTTTATACAGGAACAAGAGACAAAGAGAGTATTTACGTGCGATGAGAGAGGATCGCATCGCGAATACTGACAAGAAACCCGAATCGACAGCCTGTTTTTATCTCGCGAGGACATTTACGTCATCGGAATAATTGCTCGCGATATAATTCGGTCCCATTAGAAACGTGAGGGACGTTTCCGACAAGATGCTCGTCCGGTTAAACGAAAAAAAAAAATGCATATCCCGAGGAAATTTTAATTTACAAACGGAGGCAGGGAGAATAGTCGATAGGTTATTGAAGTAAAATAATTAGAGAACAGGAAAAGACAGAGAAAACGCACGGGGATTTTAATCGTCGTAATAAGACGTCAAGGACTTCTTCTTCTCCTCCTCTCCTCCACCTCTCTCCTCTCCTCTCACTCTCTCTCTCTCTCTCTCTCTCTCTCTCTCTCTTTCTCTTTCTTCTTCGCAGCGACGGAAGAAAAATGAGCTTACCGTGTAGTTAAACGATCGCGCGGTTGACTCGACAAGATTGTCGATTTATGTTTACATACTCGTTTTACGCGAGACCTCGATAATTAGAGTAGTTACCCCCGATATATATGTCTGTGTATATACGCGTAACGTGCAACCAGCAAAGGGGAGACGCTCTCGCTGGCCGCATCGACGGATGATGCCGTGAGGAGATTTAAAAATGGAAGGACGAGGAGTGCCGAAGGTTTAAACGAGGGGCGATTAATTCCTCGGGGGGAAACGCGGCCTGTGAAATTGGCGTATAGTCTTCTGCACGTTATCTTCGATCGTAAAGCATCGTCATCGGCCCGATACACTTTGCGCGGGATCGCTTATTCATCCTCTTCACAAGTCAATATAATCCTGCGTCTCTCATCTCTCACTCTTTCTTTCTTTCTTTTATTTCCGTCGAATTGTCTCGAGTTCAGGATGAATGTAGTGATTAAAAAAGAGGAGAATCTCTTTATATATTCGTCGATTTGTACGATTGAAAAGTCCTCTCGATGCGATGCGATGCGATGCGATGCGTGCATGCAGAAATAACGTAACGAAACAAGCTCGAATAATCGATAATTAATTGCTGTAATAATAAAGGCATTAAAGCAATTAACGTTTACGAGATAAATGTATCCATTTGCTTGCTTGATTCATGTCTATTCATTTAGTATCAACGTTTATTATGTAACATTTATTATATAATTTGCAAGTAATTGGATTAATATTTATATCATACGAATGTATTGAAAAACACGAAAAATATACATTTAAAATTCCGCAAAATTTTTGCATATTTCACGAGAAGCGAACGACGTAGCACGCACGCGCACACACACACACACACACACACACACACACATATATATATATATATATTTCTTTCCCTAAAGATAGGCAATCCTACAAGCACGCAAGAAAGAACTTTGCATATAGTAAGGGACGCTATGTGACTAGTATTTATTTATGAAAATGTATGAAATATTTTAAAAATTTCATAAAAATCTTTAATATAACAGGAAGAAAAAAAAATACATATAAAAATAAATTTCAATAACTTATTTTTAGATGAAAGTATAATAAGTTCTTTTAGAATATTTTGAAATATTTACAACAATGGCTCACAATTTTGTGAGGCATTATATATTATCTGAATATATTTCAGCATATCACAGACATCGCAATAAAGCTGTAGCATAACTTTATATTCTGAAATTTTCGTTTCACTTCATACATAACCGCATGAATCGATTCAATTATCCGTACATTGAAGGGACCTAAGATAACGATAATAATAACGACATCAACATAACTGCGTGAGATTAAGCTGCGAGACAATGGCGAAATTGCATCGCACGAGAGAGCCGAGAGGCTACACAGACATCAAAAGGCGCCACGTCGCGACGGATCGGCCGCTTGTAACGAAAGGAGCGGGCGTTCCCAAGCCGTCGTCGGGCACGAGGAGGTCGACAATGAAGACTATGAGGCAAGGCATGCAGGCTGCCGCGCGCGTAATTGAGTTAAAATTATTTTCACCCGGGCAGACGTATACGGAGCGGTCATTACGACGGTTAGCGGCCGTACTTGCGTTCGAGGGCAAACCGAGCCGGGCCGAGAGAACTTTCCGGGTGGCGACTTTTTTCTGCTTTGATGATCACTGTCGGACCAACAGAAAAAGAGAGAGAGAGAGAGAGATCGGACGAGAGAAGGCCCACTTACGCGGGCCGTCTCTCGCGCGCTCTCACCTCTCGCGCGTCGCTCCATCAATCTCTCGTAACCTACCGCGTGCCGTTTTTACCGACTTGAAATTTATTACTCCGCGGACTCTCGCTCTCTCTCTCTCTCTCTTGCGAGAGACGGAGGAATGGCTACGAGCTTCTCTCGCGCAGGTGTGTCCCGATATACATGCGATAATATTGCTTTCCTTCAACCCTGCTCCGTGAGGTGGAAAAAAAAGGCGGATTTATATCCTGATAAGTTTTGCTTTTTTTTTTTTTTTTGACGTCGATGAACACGACTCGCAGCCTCCCACACGACTTTTTGACGGAACGATTACGGACGTTTGGTGGACGAGACGCCGTGGACCATTCGGTTTTATCGACGGAAACTCGATTGCGACCGAGCCGTACCTGGATCCTGAGGGGATACTGCTCAGAGTTGAACGTCCGAGATTATTCCGTGTGTGCGTGTGTGTTCTGTCGACTATGATTTTTAAATCAATCGGTGCTCACCTGACCGGAAAGTATTGACGCTTGCTTTTTTTTATGCAACATTTATACTAGGAATGTGATGAAAGGCACGCTTTTGTTCGTTAAACTATTACATACGGATATTGTGCAAGTTTTGATGAAATGAAATAGGTATTTGTGATTCCGTTAAAAATGGTTTATCGGAAAAGTACAGAGCGTAAAAATTCCGTTGAGATCAGATAGATGGAACAATCGTTTTTCTTTGATCGGGCTTTAAAATTTCAACGGTCAAACAGTGCTTTATATAAAACCGAACGTAATATAAGGTATAGCACAAATGCTGCTACTGATGAAAAGAATGTTATTCGTAATGTTACCATACCACGCGCAACACGTCAAATTATGTATAATTTAACTGCGATCTGCTTTCGAGAAAATAGTTTCGTCCGCGCAACTTGTTCTATTTCGCTCGCATTTAATGCGAAACGGGACGCATTCATTATAATCCAACGATTTACACAACGTGTGCGCGGCATACAACAGCACATCGTAACTTTAACGCACAGACCGTTAGGCTGTCGATTATGCTCTGTAATAGGCACATATAACGGCGAACGTTTTCCGGAATAAAAAAAAACCAGACTACGTACACACACTGTATACCCTTAATATATATCAGATTATCTTCGATCGGCCTTATACTTCTCCCTTTCAACCTTCTCTTAACGAGGCTGCTGATTTTTCTGGCAGCCTAATGGCGACTTTCTCCCGTTTGTTGTTCCGCACGATCGTATCATGCTCGAGAATTAATTAGTGTCAGCGTATTTAAAAGGTCTGCGCGAAATTCTCACGAAATGCACAAATCTGCACGAGCGGATTCCAGTGCCTCCCGCCGCACGTTTAGAAAGGCGTCATTAACGTTGTAAAGGCGAGCAATCTTCATACTCATCTTGAGACACGAGGATCGGAGAAACATTGTATAATTATGTTTAAAATTATCTAAAAGTGTCCGTGTGCCTTCAAAGTGTGTATGTTCTTGTGTAAAATTTAAGAGAAAATTGTGTAAAGTCAAACTATATAATTTCATATAACTATAGTTGCTCATGAAGCTGTGATCAAATGTTTTAAGAATCTCCTCTTCAAAATTTTAATATCGAAAAAAGGAAAAGAAAACAAAATCATATAAAAGCGGATTTTTTTTAATAACTCTATATAAAGGTAATATTAAAACAAGTAAATATATTGTAAAATAAATTTCTAAAATACAATAATATGTCTTTAAATATTTTCTAGAATTTTCCAAACAGTTGATCAATTTTTTGAATCATTGTAATTCTTCTCGCTCTAAGTCTGCATTATTATTATTATTAGCTAAAAGTATAAAATGTAATAATAAACTTTTATATATGCAGAGGTAGAATAGTTTTATTTTCATCTCCTCTCCTTTATTATAAGAGGTAATTTATTAGATCAAGCACATATTCTTAGACGCCTCGTGTGACATAATTATCCGGTAATTTAATTTTTGATAGTCCGGACGTGTCTCTTAGTGATTTATTACGCTTCGCGTCTCAATCAAATCCTCCTTCGATCGCGACTATTCCTGAGAGTCCTTTGAATGAGCGAATGAGCCGGTTCGGGCAAGAAGGTAAAATCAAGCGGAGGCGATGACACGCGATTCATATATATATATATATATATACACACACACACACTTGAAAAGAAAGAGAGATAGTATCATTGAGGTGGTCCGGCATTAATAATTCCCACATGTAATGAGGCGGGTTGTTGTTTCACGGCCGAACAATGACGCCCATAATTCAGCGTCTTGTGCCGGAAACTTAGGCCCCGTTTTCTACAGAGTTTTCTCAGGACGGGTCCCCTCGGTATCGCTTGGGCGACGCGAGGGAGCAGAATAGCACGATGGACCATCTCGGGCTAACATCGGTCCTCGATTCGTCGTCTCTCTCGATGACGGGATGATAAAAAGAAGAAGAGGGGAAAGGGGAGAGAAAAGGCAGGGGTAGCCTGTAAATTTCGCACACTCCGTCGAACGCGTCGCTGCGAATTAACGGTACATCTCCGAACTCTTGACAGCGCGGTAGTCGCTCTCTTTTATCGCTCTATCGGCTCCTTTAATTAATTACGGAGATCCGCGGATAATTTCAGGAGCATCACAAGCGCGCCTTTTTCTCTCTCCTTCTTTCCCTCTTTTTTTTTCTCCCCGCCGCCCCCCCTCCCCTTCCCCTCCCCTCTTCATCCGCTGCTCTGCGAAGAACGTTGTAATTTCTCGTGTCATTCAGCGAAACTTGCGAAACTTCGCGGACGCGGCAGGAATGTCGAAATTACCGTCGTTTCCCGACATGCGGTAGAACGAAGCCTCGAACGATGACTCGTATCAGCATGTGTCACATAATGTGATCTCTGCCTTTAAGCTATACGCGACTGCGTTTGCAACTCCGTTACGTGTTAGAATTCGAGGTAGGCGGCTCAGCCCTAATTTACGTTTAATTACAACCACGACGCACATATATATGTATACGTCCTTTGCAAAGTTTTGGTGCGTTCAACTAATTTCGCGTACGAGCCGCCAGGCTTGATGAAACTGTGCCGGCTAATGCCGTCGACGCGTGTGTATCGCATACTTCCTGTACAATTATTTTTTATTTTTTTTTTTTTTTTTTTTTTTGCACATGTAAAGTTTTTTTTATCTTAAATAAGACAATTTTAACAGTAAATCTGATACTTATATTAACGTAATGACACAACGGCAAGACGTAAGAAATTCTAGTGAAACGCGATCGCTAGTACTGTTACACGGCACGGAATGTGATTTGTCACGTCCAAGGTAAGCAGTTAACGGCGACATTTTAAACTATGTGCAACTGATGTATGTGATGTATGTGTATGTAAAAATCTTCCGATAGTCGGGGATATTTTTTTAAGCACCAATTTGATTCCTGCACGTGTCTTTTACAGCTGGTGAACGGGCTGCAGCGGCACTGAAGGGCGGAGGAGAGGCGACGAAAACGAAGGTCTCTCGCCACGGTTGAGAACGGGAGAAAGAGAGAAAGAGAAAGAGAGAGAGAGAGAGAGAGAGAGAGAGAGAGAGAGGGAAAGAGAGAGAGGAATCTGTTAAAAATACAAATAACGTACAGAAATTACTTTTGTCCCGCTATGCCCGAAGATTTACGGCGGGGCAACAAGCCCGTGCATTGGCGTAGGACTTGGAGACATAAATCAAGGAGAACTTATGAGAGGCCATTCATTAATATTAATAAGCCGTATGTATCCGTCGGGCACATAACGATACGATAGTTGGCCCGATCGATACCTAAGGATTTTTCACGACGCTGATGAGAAACGATGATTCAAAGGAATATCGCGAGCTATCGCGCATCGACGAGATGGAGAATATCGTCGGCGGGGACGAACAATTTGCCCCACGAGAAGGCCGTACACGTCGTGGATGATATTGCGTTACGATGCTTTATCCGTTGTGGACATATTTATGCGCGATCGCATTTGCCGTAACGGTTAATAACGGCGAAAAGCGCCGACATGCCGCGAGGGCAGGTTTCTGTTAATTAATTTAATTCGGTTTATATTCGTATGTTGATTTATTGCTGCAAAACAGAGCTGCCAACCGATATTTAGCTGATAACACATCGCCGTCATTTTGAGAAGCGATTATTTTTGAACTCGGATTTGCAAAATGAATAATAAATGCAGAGAAAAAAAAAAAAAAAATACAAAAGAATCTTTATTTGCTTTAATAATAAAAACTTTTAATAGAATTATTTATATCGATTTTTTGAATAAACGGCAAAAAAAAAATTGTTAAAATAAAATTAATAATTATTTTCTCAAAGTAAAAAGAGATAAATAATTTATTATATACTAATAAGACAATTAAAAATCTTTTTTTTACGACACAAGTTGTATTGAATTAAAAACATCATTTAAATATTATTAAGTTTTCCAGAATAAAATTGAAAATAAAATAAATCAATGAATGAAACGAATAATTTTTTAAAAAGATAAAAAATTAGATAATTTATTAATAGTTATTAATTATTAATGTAATTACACATTTTATATACATATAATAATATATTATTAATAATTATTATTAATAAGTTTTAAACTTTTAAACGATGATTTAAATATTATCGAAGCATATTTTTTAAAATAAGATAAAAAATTAAAAAAAAAAAAAAACCTAACCCCATTACTTTTTAATAACGCTTTAACTACGAATAAAAACGAATAACGACTCGGGATGAGGGACATTCAAGAATGAAAAGAAGCGGGCCCGCAGGTCGGATTAAAAAGAGAATGATGAGATCTCCCAGTAGCGGAGACAAATGATGCCTAATAGGGACGAGGCCCACGAGGGGATTTGGCGTGTCGCTTGATGCCTATCAGTCAGACATTTAATTAATAACAACACCCAGGTTTGGCTGACGTCTCCCGGCGCGATGTGTATAATAGCCTACACCCACCTTGATCATCGGTCGCGCTTCCTCGCGCTCGTGCATATATATACACGCCAATCGAGCGGGACGTTGCGCTTCGATCAATAATAAATGTGTTTTCGGATTGGAACATCTTACGATTCGAGACTCAACACGCGTTCGAACTCAATTTCTCAACGAAATAAATTATTAGAGGCGAGAACAGGCATTTACCGTGGACATACCGTGGAAGCGCGAGAGATTTCCGACACGTCGTAGCTTCGAAAGTACGCGCCGTTATATCGTCGATATACGATGGTATATAGTATATATGCTCAATGTGAAAGATCGCAACACGAGAGACGAGAGTTGTATCTGAGAAAAAGAGAGAAAGATCGTCGATCGCATTAATAATACCGTCATATAATTAACGCCGACGTTAACGCCGCGACAAATGGCCATGGATAAAAAATGACTCCGCGCGACCCGGAGCCGATTCTAAATATCGGATTTATCGCGTCGCGGAGATACGATGAAAATGTTTAATTCATGAATCCGTGATTGAATGCATTATGACAAAGAAATTCCGAGATTAAGAGGCGCCGCGCACCGCGTTGTGCCGGTCAACGAGTCACAGAGAAAACAGAAACGCAGAGATTACATAACAGATTAAAGAGCGCTATAAATCTACCGTCGACAAGCGCGATAATGAGCTACGAACGGGGCGATCGCGGTCGTCGCCAAAAACGCGAAATTAATGTAGTCCGTCGTGCGTTCCGGCATACGGCATAAATCCTTCAATCGGCCAATCGACGCGACAACGGGGCATCCAAAGAGAAGAAAAGAGAATACAGGAAGAGAATATATATTTATAGCGGAATAGAAGAGGATATATTTATTCCGTGCTCTATAATTAAATCCCCTCGACGTACTTGATAAATATAAGTGATAAAGAAAAGAAAAAAAAAAAAAAAAGAAAAAGAAAGATCAAACAACTGAAAGATGTATCGCGAGGGGATAATGTAAGAGATGCGCGAAATATGATTCTGTGATCGATGAACGGAGAATGCATAAAAAATTTGCTGAATAATAATACCGAACTATATTGAGATTAGCATACAGATGAATAACTAAATATAGTGACAGACTCATCAGTGATAGAAGATAAATGATACGCTCTCAAACCTTCAACACTCATCGTCGCTTTCGCAAGCGACGACAGTAAAGAGAAAAATAATATAAATGATACGTCCATTAAAATTAATTTTCATTCAAATTAAATTTTTCACTTTATTTCAATTTAAATAAACTTTATTTAAAAATTAATTTAAAAAAGTTGAAAAAGGTTGACGCAACACACCTTGCTACGTCCATCTGATTTTTTGCCCACCCAATTAAAGGAGAAAAACAATTATTTTTTCATATTTAAATGTACGTGTCATTAATTATTTCAATTAGAAAACTATGCGGGCCGTCTCGCGGAACGTCTCGCGGCCGCATTTATGACTTGAGAAAATCGTGCCTGCATACATACACACATTGGTCTAAAGCGTAGCATAAAATGAGATAAAGAAGATAAGATAGAGAAAGAGAGAAAGCAAGGACGCAGTTGTAACATTCATAACAGGAATGACCGCTCGCCGCGCCGGCTGCGTGCGGAGAGTTCAACGTGGAATGATAATGATTAAGCGGCTGATTAATTTCAGATTAGCGGCATGAAACCATATACGCGAAAGCGATCATAATGGAGTGTCCGCTGCGATTACAGCTTGGTCTATTATGCTGATTAATCGGATACAACTCACGTACATATGTATGACATCCAGAGACGCGCGCGTCTCTCGTCGCAATGTTTGTTCGCTCTCCTCTCTCCTCTCTCCTCTCTCCTCTCTCCTCGCTCTCACGTTAAGCCTCCGATGATCGCCTTCGATCCGTCTCGCTCTTCGTCAGGATACGACCGAATTATTTTCGAAAATCACGAGACCTTTGCGGGAGACCTCGGGGACCACGGAGTTTCGAATAATTGAGATCCATGTTGCGCGACAAGAACCATCTTAACGCGCTTTATTTATCTCTTCCAGCTTTGTCCCGGCAGGAGAAGAGGAATAGGAGGCGATGGCGTATGTTTCTCTTTCTACGCTTTACGTGAGAAATTAATACATCAGCCCTTCCAGTCTCGCCAGCTCGCATGCTTCTCTCTCGCGCGTTCCGCTATAATCTATTTCTTCCAGAGATATAGACGACAACGGTCATAAATCGTGAACCGTAGGAGGGTTTAGGGCCCGACCCCCGTACCGTAGCCGCGAAATCCCATAGAATGAGGTATTAGGTCTATTCATTCTCTCTCTCTCTCTCTCTCTCTCTCTCCCTCTCTCTCGTCATATTAGCGGCCATCAATATGGTATAGACAAAGAGAGAAAGAGAAAGTGTAATTGATCGGTCCTAAATGGTTTGGCGAAATTTAGTTAAATTGCGAGTTAAATAACGATATTTCGCAAAGCGACACCAAGAAAGTCGAGTTTTTTACGAGTCATTGTTTTAGAACGTGCGCAGAAATATCGTTATTCGTCGCGACTTACCAGTTTTTTTTTTTTTTTTTTTTTTTTAATCAAAATTATCGTCGCGTGTTGCGGATACACACGTTCCGTTTACCGATATTTTTATCGTCTCAAGTCCGCTGCATTTCTGCAGTTTGATAATCTTCAAAGTTTTCCGTGTGGACAGAGCAGCAATAATGTAAGACGCTATTTATACAAGCCACTCCTGCAAATTGACTCATTCTGCGACAAGGGTGTATCGCCTAATTATCCAATATCCGGTGTACATAGCTACTATGTTATTTGCGTTATTACAATTCGCCCCGCGGCGAAAGACTAACAGGAACCAGAGATATGCGCAACTGTCCCGCGGGAGTTCGTTAGCGTTCCACCTCCCCCGACCGCAAAAAATTCCGATTGAATCGGATTATAAGTAGTATTGGAAAATGATAATCATCTATAAGAGAGAGAGAGAGAGAGAGAGAGAGAGAGAGAGACCGTATGTGTGTACACGCGCGCTCATTACACCTGCGTCGCGTCCGCACGCAAACGTAGACGCTTATTAGTAAGGACGGCGCTCCGTTTGCTTATGCATACATAAATACGATGCCACACACGCGAATATTTCGTTTATAACGGTCGCGGCTGAAATGTTCCCGGTATCGCGTTAAGTTCTTCAAATTAACAAAATTGGCTCGCTCGCGTATTTACGTTCGTACAGCCGCCGGTACATTGTAGCTAACAACCCGGGTTCGTGTTCCGGGCCCCGGCCTTGCGTGTTTGTTGCGGGACACTGGATTATTTATGCTCCAATTACACGACTGTTAAGTGCCAATCGAATTCCACACTATCGATTTTGTAATGCGTTAACCACTTCGCGTATATGACCGCTCTTTGTGTACATATGATGTAAAATATTTCATCGATATTTTCAGGATTATCCTTGCTAAGGATATACGAGAGAAGAACCTTATTGAAAAACCTTAACATATATTGTAACGCACGATCCGTTTATTTTAAACGAAAAAGATTTTAATCGCGCAAATACCTGCATCTTGAATATTTCGATACTGCATCGCGCATTCATGGACTCTATATTTTATGACCTAATAATTCGTGATATGTTAAAAAAAAAACACATTGGATTTTCTTTAAAATAGTTTTATCAATTTTTGAAATTATAATTAATTAAATAATTTGTTTCCGATGGTACTCGCATTTGATATAAATGATGCTAACGGCAGGCATTGCAAACTCAAACGACTGTGTCACGAGCATTCTAACCGTGATATTATTATACAAAACAAAATTGATATTACGATCCAATTAATCCTATTTTAGATGTGGCGAGCTTTAATATTTGTGTTGTACAAAATTACAGCAATGTTAGCCAATTATAATTAACATCTGTCTATATGAATTAAAATCTTGCTAAAAGCCTCATTAAAATACAATTTGTTGAATTGTTAATTAGAATCTTTGATTAAATCGCGGATTTCAAATATGAAATGTCGTCTCAAAGTCTACAAATTCTCAAACAGATGTCTCGTAATCGGACAACGTGCAATACTGCTGGATTCGAGAGAAGTATGGATGCTCTCCGTCGAAAAGACAGAAATGCAATGGAAGTGCAAGAAGTGTGAAGAAAGACGAAGAGGGCGATAGGAAGACGATCGTGGTCACGCACCGTCGCGGCAACGATCGACGTCGTTGACCTCGTGTCGTCGTCGTCCTTGCCGTCGCTGGTTCAGTGATCCTACTAACAGCGGTAGCAGTGCTTTCTGCCGCCGCGGACTCGAGGGCAATGTGGATTCGAGCCATATTAGGCTGCCCTGTGTTAGCGCGGCGGGTTTCCTGCCGCGTATTCCATGTTATCCGACGCATATTGAGAATCCGCGGTCGCCGCGATGTGGAGCGATCCGCTCAATATGATTCCACGTTAAAGCCCTATTACGATATTACGCGAAATCGAATCCGGCAAACCTAGCAATACTCGTTTCTCTCGTATAGACTACCTCGTTCATAAAGTGCGTTAAGCTATTATTTTTGTTGTTGTTGTTGTAATCAATCGATCCCCCTCCTCAGCGTTTATTACAATGGTCGTGAAATGCGGTCTATAAAATTATGTCCAATATTTCGCGGCTTTTGTATAATCATCAAAGTTCTTTAATAAATTTTTCGTCGTCATAAATGTCGAAGAAAATTACTGTCTGTCATTAAACCATTTGGCGCAACTTTTTGGAATTAAATATTTATATTATTTATTAGTATTTTTATAATTAATCTTCTCTTTTAAATAATACATAATTCTTGTTTCAAAAAAATTATTTTACATTTTAATCTAGTGTTTCTCAACTTGATGATACATTTCTCAAATTTTGTGATTTTCTAAATAAATATTTAACACAACATGAAAAATAATATTAAATATTAAAATTGCTTTCAATAATACTACTTTTTTGTCTTTTTCGTAGACTAGCTTAATAGAAGCTATATAACAAGATCCGTCGTAAAAGGCACATTTTCTCAGAGCTTTATCTCCATGAGACACCTTTTCACGTCATGCGTTGCCGGCGATTCGCTCGTTTCGTCTGTTGCATCTTTCTCTCTTTTTCTTTCTCTCTGTCCACTCGAGAGAGTCAATTTACATTACACGCGCCGATTCCATCTATCGATCTTACAATGTCTTCCACAGTCGTATCCCATTCGTCAGTCCTGTCTGCGCGCTGATTATTCCTCGTACACGTCTCTCTCGCCCTCTTCCTCTTAAATCTTTTCTCTTTCGCGACCGCACGCGAATGCATCGCAAACAGCCGCGGGCGGTCGCGCGCGATTCGATTCTTGTCGCGCGTCGCAATAATAACCGCGAAGTCACAATTGTAATCGGCCAAAGAGACGCGCGGTTACAAGAAATGGTACGGGCGACCTAAACCGCCGTGACTAACGATATCGCACGTGGTCGTGAGATCGCCGATCTACGAGACTTCCCGTAAAGGGCAATGGATTTGAAAGAGGATCAGGCTGGCTAATTTTATATCCTCTTTCAAAATATAATTTTTATTTTAATAGTCGAACAATTGTTTCATGAAGCATCTTCATAATTGAAATTCGCATATTCTGTTCCCGTGTAAAAAACGAATGACCAAGTCTAAAAAAAAGGAATAAACACCTAATCGAGAACATTGTTGTACGATAAAAAAAGTGTTGGTCTATCTTATGTATACTTAATTGTATGATTGTGATAAAATAATAAGTTATAAATATACGTGCGACATTTTCTATATAATTCCGAACCATTAATAAATACAGACATTAAACGCGACTTGAAAAGTTATTTAGAAATATGTTGGTCATATACAAAATAGATGAAAAAACGTTAATTAATTAAAATGAGAATCAATTTTAAATAAAAGATATTAAAATTTAAAAAATATTTTACACACTCATTTTTAAAACCTGTTTTCTCTATCATAAAAAGCGATATGGTCGACATGAAATTGACACAATGTAGGTGGAACTGTCAAACGATCCCACGTGAAAGAAGCACAGACGTTTGGAGAGTCCACATATTTTGAGGACGAGTACGCTCGCTAATAAGATCGCGTTTACGACACCTCGTTAGAAGACCAGGGAAGATTTACAGACATTGGTGATGTGGGTGCGCCTCTCTTTCTCTCTCTCTCTCTCTCTCTCTCTCTCTCTCTTTCTCATCTTTTTCGAAAGATGGTGTTGCGTTACGTTGCCGAGCGATATGAAAAGTTAGAGAAGGGTACGAAGTTTTATGAGAAAGAATGACAAGCGCAAAGAGAAGGCCTATATAGAACTGTACGCTGCACGGCCACTGCAAGGCTTTGTTCGTTCGACAATAAGCGGTCGTATGTATCCTTCGAATATTATCCTATATACATGCGTCAACACCGCGCGATGAAGCCGTGATATCGTTGATGTAAATTTCACGAGAGGGGCGGGTAGGCGGCACCCGTTAGAAGGAATTAACTTACAATGGCACCGCTGACAACAGTTTTTACCTCAGATCGGGCGGGAATAATTGCGTTTAAATTGAAATCTTTGTCCGCCGTCTCCGCATAACGAAGCTTCTGTCATTACCTAGAGATTTGCAGAAAGAGTAGATTGCGCATTCGGTAAGATTTACGATTTAACGTGCGATAAATGTAAAAACTTTTCAGTATTATGAACCCTGCGTAAGAAGCTCTTACGTAAAGAAGACTGCAGTACAAATAAAAAAAATAGCAAAAGCTTTCTGCTGTTCAAGTAGTAATAAAAAATAACTTTTAAAACTGTTTGAAAAATAATAAAAAATTATAAACCTTAGTAGCTTGTAAACTGATAATAAAAACATTAGAAAAAAATATTTTTTCCTCATCTGCTTATTTCAGCAACTTTTACGTAATAATAAATGACTCAGAATGCATTTTACAGCGCTGCGGTTTTTTTACACTAAAAATTTTCGAGAAATTAAAGCACAAGACAAAACGCTCATATTTTCCAAAAGATGTGGTTAAATATGCGAATAAAAACACGTAGCGTATAATGAGAGGCCCTCGTTGAATAAAATGATTCGACGCGCCGCATCCGTAGGAGACCGCGAATGACGAAACCATTTTTCAAACGCAGCGGAGACGCCACAATATATTATAATTATTCGAAATGGCCTTCGAGATCGTGTAATTTTCGCAAATCGCTCGGCAAACCGCGGCCCTTTTTGCAACTCGTCGAAGAGTTCGGACGGCGAGGCAGCCGATATATTTTGTGGAACAAGAGAAAAGAAAAAAAAAAAAAAAAAGAGCGACAGGAGAAAGAAAGAAAGAGAGAGAGAGAGAGAGAGAGGGAGAGAGAGAGAGGGAAAGCGGGACAGAGATGAGGAGCAAAAGGTCGGGCAGGATGAAGGAAGAAGAGGAGGGAAAATAAACGCGCCATCGGGAATCGCACGGAAAGCTTCAGTTTGGCATGCCTGGCGTGCTACGACGGGATTAGCGAGATGGTCAAACTCTCGAGGGAGAGAGAGAGAGAGAGAGAAAGAGAGAAAGAGAGACAGAGATGCCAATCCGGCATATAAAAAGAGGGTGACTATGCAGAAGGCACTTCATCCCGTAGCACGCAGAGCACGCTTTCGGTCGGAAAGTCTCGCATCTGACAGGCAGACTGCAATAGATAATATCTGGAGAGACGTTTGCCTTTCTCTCTTTCTCTTTCTCCCTTTCCTCTTTTATTCGACTCCACGCTGCTTGCAATCTTTGCGAATGCGCGCGACGCGTAAAACTCTCACACGGAACCCTCGGGAAGAGAAGGGGAAGCACATTTCGCATTGGAACGCAGAAACGCACCCCTCACGTACGAGAACAAACACCGAGGGAGTGGCGTGCACTTATCGAGTTAGTTTTTTGTCAGCCAGTTATTAGATTATGTTCAAATGATAGTTGGTTTTTTGTCAGCCGGTTATTAGATTAGATTGAACGATTCGAAAGATGGTAGGGAGTAGCGGGAGAGAGAAAGAGAAGCGGAAAAGAATATTGAAAAAGATGAAACAAGTCTTCTCGAAGAATCGTGATGACGGTGGCGACGGGCAAGAGTATGGGCAGAACAAACGGGTATCGAAAAGGAGGAGCTAATTAAAATACAAATACCTTAACTGGCTTCTCAAGGGGATTAGTCGCCGCGAAAAGGCTTACAGGCGCCAGAGAGAGAATGGGAGAGATCACGTCTTCCCTGTTACTGTCAAACTCTACGGAAAGGGGAAAGATGCAGCTGACGCCACAGTCCCTTAAAATCGTTGAATCAAATTGATACGCCACGACGCGCTCTATTCCACGATAATCGGATTTCGGACGATTTACATGTCGTCGATGAAGTCCATTTATCGACAGTCAAGTCCTGCCTCTCGACATTAAGAGCCAAGTCGAAGCATTTCCTATTTTTATTTTTCGGAGCAACACGAGTATTTATTTATTATTCTTTTCTTGGACACGTATAATCTACGATTAATACAAAGTTTCTTGATCGCTAATAACGAAAATGGATGAGTAATAAAATGTCTAATTTCGTTAAAAAAAAGTAATACATGTTTCTAAGGGAGGTTCTCTGAGAGAGGTTTATATAAATTTTTCAATTTTTTATTTCAACTTGATTTCATGCTTGAAAAGAATAGCGCGGACAACGTGAAACTAAAAGGATCACCTTGGATGGTATGAGAAAGAAGTAAGAGAGGAAGAAACAGGCTCACCGTAGAATAAATAGAAAACGAGGGGGAGAGAATGAGAAGATCGAGGACGCCAGGAGGAGCCAATGTTGAAGCAAAACGGAGCAATAACGAGCGCTACCAAAGGAACGCAAAAAGCGAGAGGAAACAAGGAGAGAAAAGAGAGAAAAGAGAGAGAGAGAGAGAAAGAAAGAGAAAGACGAGAAGAACAAGACGAAGCGAAGAAAGCACGGAGAGTAAAAGCGACGTGCACGGCGAAAACTACATAGTTTAAACGAAACACGGTGGACACGAGCGGGCGAGAGGAGAGCTCCTCGCGGAATATGCGGCACGCCCGTATTTCACTCGCGAGATAAGGACGAAGCGAGGAAAGGAGGATTTTACAAGACGAGAGAAGCAAAGGTAGGGGAAGAAACGGAGGGGAAGAAACGCGCGAAAGAAGTTAGAAAGCCGAAAGTCGAAGAATACCGCAGGAAGACGAGTATAAGGCACGATATGCAAGCGAGCCGCGGTGATAATCTTCTCTCTCTCTTTCTCTCTTTTTCTCCCCGACAAATCTCTCGCTCGCTCTCGAGAAAGAAGAGAGAGAAGGAAGGAGCCCTCTCTCAATGATGCTCGTTCGCGTGTAGTGGATATCCGGCTCTCCGAGCTCGTCGTCGTATTCGTGCGCTCGCGTGCAGTGCACGTTCACGTTCACGTTCACGTTCACGTTCACATAAGTTTGCGTGCCTACGTTACCTACCTACGTCGTGCGTTCGTGTGCTCGGGTGTCGGGTCGTAGACCACAGCGGAGTCAGCTCTCGGAGCGGCGCGCTCAACCGGTCGGGCAACTTTTTAACGAGCTGCGGTTCTCTCTTCACCGCGAGAAGGAGGAGGTCGAGGAGGGAGGGGAGAAGAAGGAGAAGGAAAGCGCCGAGAGAGAACCCGCAGCCTGCCTGAACCGTCGAGTTGAGCCATCCTCTCGCTTCGAAATGCATGCATGCATGCATGCATGTGCGCCATGTGATACCGAAGCGGGTAAATGCGAGAGAAGAAAGTGGAGGAAGTGCGAGAGAAAGAGAAAGGGATATGAGAAGGAGGGGAGGGGGGGGGGGAAAGGGGGGGAAGGATAGGACGAAGAAACCGCGAGGACGTTGCGTTCGCCATCTCGCCGCGGTTATAGGGTTAAACGGTCCAAACTCTCAACTCGACGTCGAGCATCGTAGAATCGGACCCCGCCTATTTGCAGCATCACATTGCACGAATCTCCGATCGAGATTCCATTTCGCTGTTTAACGTCACCGGAATATAATACCACCTTGCACGAGATACATCCCCCGATTCGTTGAATTACTCCGAGACGATGAAATTTTTCTTGCGCACAATACAATATGATCTTTCCCCGTTGCAACAAAAAATATAATTGATACTAGTCTACCTTGAATGTTTTCAAATCGCTGCATGAAAAAAAATATTGTATATTGTTTAGAGGGATATCTTGATATTGTATCTTATGTCGATATGAATATCATTATTATTATTATGCTAAAAAAAAAGATAAAGATCACACATCGAGCAAAATACATTCTGTTATAATTAAACAGTGTTTTTTATATTTTATATAATGTAAATTGCAGCATCTGAATTTTCTAGATTGCACTTTTTGCTTTAAGATGTAACTTCATACATTTAATGCAATTTAATAATATAGTTTAATATTTTCATATTAAATCATGATTCTTTACGTTTGATTAGAAAATGTTATAAATTACATTTTAGAAAGAAATTAAAATACAAATTTAAAAATATTAAAATATATATATATATATATATATATATATATATATATAATGAGTATAAACAAGTATAAATCTACAACGATTTTTAGAGTAAATGATCAATTATTTTCATCCAATCAATGATTGATTATTACGCAAGACTGTTCTTTTACATGAGAGAAAAGAGGTAATTTACGACGTCAAGCTCATTAATTCGAAATGTCGGTATCAAGTTCCTTATGTTTTGGTCGCGGTCAGGAAAATCCCTTACATCGGTTCTCACGACGAACCGACGAGTAAGAGCTGTCGCAAACTCGGGAATACTTTAGCCGCAAAGAGACGACGATCGTATTGCGGGAAGAGTCGAGAAATTTTCTTCCGCAAATCTCTCTTCTCGGATTCTTTCCGGGTTTTGCAACAACGAGTCGCGTACGGAGTACAAATAAAGCCGCGCGTAAAAATCGACTGTTTCAACGCGGGGTCGCCTCCCTCGATCGCTAAGACCGAGAGTCGCATAATAATCATTTGACCAAGGAGAGAACGAGCTTCGCGTCTTCGCGAGCGTTCTTTTAAACCTTATTGAATAAGCGTAAAGGGCCAAAGAAACAAGCAGAGCTTTCTCTTCTTCATGATATTGTTATTACTTCGCTCTGAGATTTTCATACGGAATTTAAGGACGCGATAGCGGACCCGAGGAAGTCCTTTCCTTCTCCAGGGCCCTTAAAGGTCGGTCGGCGCATATTCTCTCTCCTCGTCAGAGTGAGGCCAACCGTGGTGAATCTGACCGAGCCATCTTCCGTTCGGCGGAGTCGAAATGCACGCGAGTCGCGAAATACCGTGAGGGCGGCTCTCTCTCTCTCTCTCTCTCTCTCTCTCTCTCTCTCTCTCTCTCTCTCTCTGGGGCCTTCATTAACAAAGGGTTACCTTATATGATTATTCCATCTATTTGCGATAGTCACGAACGGAATCAAGGTGGTTAGTCCCTCGCGAGAGATGCCTTTTTCGATCTGCTCTGCACGAATGCCGAGAGATACACGCGCGTGTAACTCTGTAGCTCGGATAAACGCGGCGAAGAAGAAAGGAAAGTGTTTCACGTTCGCGAAAAGTCGTGACACGCGAAGAAATGCATTTTCTCACGCACGCTGCCCGCTCGCGATTCCGCAAAAGAGGAATTCGAGGGCCCCGGAACGGACGTCGCTGACGAAGGACGTATTTTTTTTCGCGACGGTAATTTCAGTTTTTTTTTTTTTTTTTTTTTTTTTTGCGATCGCCGACTTTCTCTCTAAAAACGTCAGTCCTTTTCAAATAACAAATTATCGTCGTGCTTTGCTGTGCGCGCAGAGTGCACGGGACCGTTTACTGTCACGGGAACGATATTCCCGCCGGTGATTTCAGAATCCCCGATGCGACGTCTCTCCTTCTCTTTAATACTTTGTCAAAGCCAAACTATACACACGCGTGGATAATCCTCAAAGGCCGCTTCCGAACGCGTGATCTCCACTCATATCCTGTTTGCTTCGCTTCGTTTCCAGAGAAAACGTATGCTGCGCGATTATTACCAATGACTGCGCTAGATATATTTTTCCGCAACATACACACGTCGATCGACTCTGAGTCTGTTATCGGATGTAACGATAATCCGTGCTATCGTAACGTACCGCCGGCACGCAAACTATAAAACGCCATGACGTCTTTTTGCTCGACTGATCCATCACGGAATTATCAATGATAACGTCGTAATGATAGCGAGAAGAAGAGAAAGAGAGAAAGAAAAGAGAAGAGAAAACACCAGCTGGTCTCGGACGATCGATCGATCGCTCGAAGCGTTGCTGGTGGCTCGCGAGAAAATTCCCGAACGAGGATCTCCTCCCGGGTCCTTCCGGAGCTCGAGAGAGGGCCGTCTCGCTCGCTCGCTCGCTCTCTTTTATTTACGTATTTCAATCAAGTGTAGGTCAATTGACGATAATCACGAGCGACGTACCAAGGCCGTGCTGGGATTGGAGGGTGAAAATGTGAGCGAGACGCGGAGCGAAGCGGGAGGGCCCGGTTAGAGGCGGTCGGGCCGGCGGGTGAAGGAGAAAATAACGGAGGGCAGAGGGTTGCGTAATGAGAGGGTAGCGGAGTGCCGATAAATCCAACAGGTCTCAGCATTTGTAAATTGCAACCTGTCAATACTGATCCGCGGCGAAATAAATGAGCCTACTTCCACGCGGAGCGCATACCGTCCGAGCATTACCGCGGATACGTCGACTCGCGAGCGAGAGATTCCGTTAAATCAACATAAAGGCGGCGAGATTCCAAAGCGATGTTTAACACGTATTCTCGCCGACTTGACGGGAAATTGACATTTCTCTATTCTCGTCTGCCGAATTTCTTTCCACAAATTCCGTATGAATCATTGCTTCAAAAAAATAAACTTTACTTATGCACCGTCAAAATATTCACTCACGTAAATGTATCGTTCAATATTTGCACGATTTCAGCCGCATCACATATCCGTAATAAAATATCCCGATAAAATGGAACGTATTAGTTGCTGACTTTGCGCGTGAGCGGAATCATTGGTCGTACAAATGTCGCATATCATCACGTTTCATTCCAAGGACAGAAGAAGCACGCATATCTGACAAGCGGGCACGCGATATGTATACATATTATACATATATCGTTCGAGTATAAATGAAACACGACGAATATATATAACATGAGGAGGACCGTCCGAGAGAGTTAAAGCGCGCCTGGAACACAGGCATTGATAATACCGCGATATCGTATTGCAGCGCGAGGAAAAAAATCCGATTGCACTTTCCTTGTGTGTATACCTTTGCACACTTTAATTCCATTAAATACCACCGCTCTCCATAACGCCTCGGCGACCTCGTTCTTCAAGCCAATCCGTACTCTGGGTACGCGTTCAGGGCCGGGTCGACTTGTCAAAGAAGAAGAAAGAAAAAAAAAAAAAAAAAAGTCACTCAAACTATTTTATATTATTTCTCTTTTTGCAATATTGTATAACTTTTTGAATTAAATGCAAATTGCTGAAAATTATTCGGTTATTATCGCTGCACGAGATACAAGTCAGTCGGTCAAGTAGCAACACCGGCTGCAATGATTAGCTAGATAATCGTTTCTCACGGCGAAGCCGTTATTCTAATGTATTGTTCTTGCATAATGATTACACTACCTGCATTGTTAAGACGCGGATCGTTATCGCGCTCGGTATTAATGGCCAAAGATCAGGTGTTAATTTGCTAGCCGCGACTGCGCTATATATAACCGTGAATTTATGGCAACGCCTTTACATAACCGCAGTACTGTATGACCCTCGGCGCCGCAATCTGATTAAATCAGTTCGACGATTTCCGTTGCACCGAAATGTGTACTCTTAATATTATTTAACATATAACCATATACGGGCGTTCGAGTTGTAGACCAGATTCGCGGAATTAGCAATGCGCGATGCGCATTTCGGTCCCCCATGGGTCTCAATGAGACCTGCACTTTAAATTTAATCGGCGATCCTCGGCCGTAATAAGACGTATCAGGGTGATGTTGAAGGGTTACATATCGCTATATTCGATGCGCGATACGCGTCGAAGGCAACAACCGCTGGCCACCACTTGAGCCAAAGTCGTACGATATGCCGCGCGCGTAGGCCAGTGGTCAAAACCCCCGAGTAATTCAGCAGTTGAGAAAGAGAGAAGGCGAGAGAGAGAGAGAGAGAGAGACAGAGGTATGCGAATCCGCCCCTGGCCGGGTCCAACAATACGTGCTCACGCACACCTCTCGTCCTACCTCGTTCCGTAAGCCCGAGTACCTACGTACGGCGGCGTATGGACGGGAGGCTTTAACGACTGGCTGAAAAAAATTGGGCAGTTTTCGTTTACCGAGTCTTAGCCGGTTCGTGAGGTCGTTAATTTTCGGGTGGCCCGCCGCGCCGGTGGGATACGTACGTACGTACGTACGTACATACGTCTCTCGCCCACCGACGAGGGAGTCTTTGAACTCCGGGCTTACCTTGCCTCGTATACATCCCGACGAGAGAAGATGCGATGCGGCGCGGTGCTCGCAGGTCGAGTCGAGTCGAGTCGACTAGGCTCACGAAAGCCCGCCGTACTCGGTACTTAACCGCGATTGCGCTTTTACAGGGGCGGTGTAGTTGTGTTTAACTATGTGAAAACCCTCGCAATACCACACAGCCGAGATAACTGCCATTGGCGCCAAACTCTCGCTATTGAGAAATTAAAGTTTGAAACGCTCGTTCTGTTATTGGCGAATCGAAGGGGTACTGTTCGAGTGGTAGGTCGGCATATCTCGCGTTGGTGGCATTTCTGTTGTGGAATTTCTGAGAGACCGGTAATATTACGCTTATACACGCTCCAAGTTTTATAATAAATAATTATATATATAATTATTTAATTATTTTTAATTAAATAATTTAATAATTAAATATATATATCTTTTATAATAAATTTTAATTTCTTTAATTAGAACACAGTACTGTGTTCCATAGAATTATATATAATTTTATTTATTGTTCGTAGATCAATTTGTCTTCAATAACAATTGACTAAAAATAAATTCATAATAAATTATTATGAAAAGAATTTGCCACAAAGTTTATAAGTTTCTTACGCCATGTTTATTCCAAAATTTGTAAAACGCGGTTCCACAAGAGGCGGCACAAAGTATTAATTTAAATCGAATTGCTCTAAAAATATCGCTAGATTATCATTAGCGAGTCAGCGACTTGTCTCGGTCGGGGTTCCTTTAAGTATGATTATGATGTTTCCATGAAAATCTTATGTAATACGTTCCTCTTCCGTGACTTTGTTGACTCACCCGGGGCCTCGTTCGATACTTATTTTATTTGGCGCGGGTCAGCTGATCCACCAAGCCGTTAATTTTGGGATAGCTGTCGACGGAGCATGCTCGCAAAGTGCTTTTTAATTTCGGATAATCATGGATTACGTATGAAACTGGAATGATGCGTGCTAACTACAGTCATCAATTCTTGTCGTTAACAATATGTAGAGTTATACTGCTAGAATTATCTCAATATCGTTCTACAAGTTCTAACGGATAATCGACGTAATAAAATATGAAGTAGTAATACTTTTGTACACTTGTTGTCAAAATTATGCCATCACGTATAAATAGGCTGAAATTTAAAAAAAATATAGACATCATTATAAATTGATATTAATATTTATATTATATATATTTATATTAATATAAATTTATTGCTGATGAAATAAAATTCGATAATATAAAGATTATTAAAAATCATTAAAGAATAACTGAAAATATATTATCAATCTTTTAGTGTTCGAAATTAATTTGTTCAGAAATAAAACTTTGTACAAAAAAAATTTATTTTATACCTTTGACTCATTTTTATACAGAAAAAAAATCATCTTTTCGATTGTACTATATTTCCCTATTATTTCTATATATTAGAGTATATCTGGATATGTACATTATAAATTTAAACTCTTTGAAAATACTTTTTCCAATTAGTCGTCAAAAGTGATTAGTTGTCATCGAAAACAATAAACCGTCAATAAATTTTTAACAAGATCGTTACACCCGCATCTCTCGGAGATGACGAGTCTTTACGACTTCGCCTTCTTCCTTCCTTCGCAATTATATCCGAGTGTTTTCGCGGATTATACGACTTGGAGGTTTCGCGTCCGCGACAATTTACACCGCGTATTCACAGACTGCAAGAGGCACATCATCGGTCCTGGTTTACACTTAACCAAGCGATATAACCCAATCGTCCGAGTTCGTTAATTTTTTTTTTACGAGGAGAAGAGGGGGAGGGAAAGGAGAGAAGAACGACGATCGCACGTGGGATTCGTCTCTCGCCCATGAACCAACCAGTCTTTCTTCCTCGCGCGCCGCTTTCTGGATTGCCTTGGGTCGCCTCTCCCGGCGCGAGTTGCCCAGCTAGGCGTCCCGGAGAAGCCCGTTGGAGTTATCGTAATCGTTAACGAGACTGCTGTCAGCGTCGTAAGACACCCGAGGGTCCTTCGCCATTAACCTTCCGCTAACAAAGGCATTGCCACGTTCTTCGCTCCCGGTGCACCGAACCCGCTCCCTTCCTTATTTATATGCATAACTCAAAAGAGGTGTAATGAAAATTTCACGGTCAACTCGATTACAGGCGATCGCCGTCGTATTCCCTTCTCTTCGTGTATCTCACCTCTCTTTCCCTCCCACACATTCCGGTCTCGTTTTCTATCTCCCTCTCCGTCTCGCTGCTTTTCATCTCTTTCTCTCTTTTTCCGCCTTTCGTACATCAGCAACTTGTCCGATGCGTCCGTCTCTCTTCGAAAGACCATAGTACTAGACCTTCGCCGCCAGAACGACGGCCTTCCTCTCGCTTTCTCTCTTCTCGCCGTCTATCCGTGGAGGAAGAGAGGAAAAGAGAGAGAGAGAGAGAGAAAGAAAAATGAGTGAGCAGTTCTCGCACGCGGAAAACGATTTCTCGCGCGATACCTCCACGTCCGGTGGTGGGTGATAAATTTTCCACGCCGATTATTGATACCGATTATCCTGCACGTAATGCGCCGCGCGGATAATAAACTTTATCGTAACGACAACTGGCAAGTGCCTCGTCAATTAAAGAAAACAAAAACTATAAATGATAATGAGGGGGAGTATACGATCTTTTCCCTAAATTATCGCTGTCATAATGATTGCTGCTGCACGAGACTGCCGTCTAGTAGTTTCCATTTGACACACGCCATGGATAGACGTTATCCTCATACTAATTTCTGAAATGTTCGACGTGTGTTGTCTACGACCAAGTGATGGAATTCAAAAGGCGCGTCATTTGCATTGCACACGGGATATCCGTTCTAAGAAAATATTCGCATAATTTATTATCATTAAAAAAAAATCCGACGAGTTTTCTTTCGCTGAAGATTTAATTACCAAGCGATGCACGCGTGATTTATCCTTACGTGTAATAAAACTATCAATAGTGTTTAGACTGAGATTAAGTATTATACAGACATTACTTACGTAACTGTAACTTACGAAAAGGATAAGAGAATCGCATTGAAGTAGGGCGACCTAGCGCAACAATAATGGAGATAAGAGCGGATAGTAATTGAGTTAACGGACTATGTAATGGCAGATTCAGCGTGTCAAACTATTTTGTAATCGTTTTATGAGTAGCTCTTTGGCGTTTCGCATACCGTTCGCTGTATGAAGATGAAATATATAAGTGCATTGACAACGTACAAAACGTGGTAAAAAGAGAATGCTCGAGTGCTTCTCTTTTGACACGTCGTACAAAACATTCTTAATCCGCGTGCTTGTACATCTTTTGCCATTATTATTTTTTTTTTTTTCTTTTTAATGACGAAAGAATAAATAAGAATAAATATACGCGTCGTCCAAGATTATAAGTATAATTTTCATACGTTTCAGCTTTCTCAGTTTAATCCATTCGGCTTTACGCCATGTCTCTTTAAAACCGCGAAGGAGCTGACCGCGACGAGCCGCGCAATCGCCTCGTAGAATGCATTCGAAAAAGGTTGCGGAGAGAAAACGCGGGGTTGTGAGATGAAGCTAGCAGGTGATCATCGGCGGGCATCGCCGCGGATCGTGATTCCATCTGAAAACAATAAACGGCCCGGAGGCCGCTTCTGGGACAAGACGGAGGAAACTTAGGCCAGCGTCGAGTGAAAGTGTGCACAATAACCATCCTGGTTCCCGAGCTCGTGTCTTGGAGGGGAGAGGGGGAGAGGGCGGAGGGGTTGGTTTCACTTTATGCAAGATTGCGCACCGTGATCTTTTCCACACCGAGGGGGTTTTGTAACTTTAAACTACAATAATTAGCGGCTGCGCGGCCACTAAAAGTAATTATACGAATGAACGGGAGATCCATTAGTCTCCCGCGAGAAAACGCCAAGTATCGTGAGAAGAATGTACGTAATACTCGTGAAATCTCTTATCGATGTTATATAAGCCATGTCTAAAAGTAGCGGAAGAGAAACATATCGGAGCAGGAATTTTAACCCGTCGTGACTTGCGATGCGCTCCCGGCTTGGATGATCGCGAACGATGCTCGTCTTGAGTCGATGCGATATTGATAGGTTATAAATTTCACCGAGACAATCTTGTAAAAATCATATTATTATACGAGTTATATCGTGTATAAAAAGCTAGATTGATTTAATGATAAAATGTGATAAAATTGTATGTATATATAAAACATGTTCTCGTTACGTAAGCAATTGTATTTCGTTTGTATTAACCTGAAATATCTTAACTATTTTCAATATGGAAAAATATATAATAAAGAGAAATTTGTTACTCCAAAATTATAATGACAAAAATATAAAAAAGCAAAAATTTTCAATATAATGGATATTTTTTATACAAATTACGTACATATAATAATTTATTTTCTAGGATTAAGACATAAATTTTACACTTTTTTATTTTTTTCAAATAAACACAAATTTCTCTGTTGAAGATCATTCAAAAATTATGATATGCCGTTACTTTCCTTTTTCAATCAACTAAAAGAAATTGATGTTAATAATACTTTCAAATCTCGGAAAAGTAACATTAACTGAAATTTAGTTAAATTAAATTTTTTTTTTTAAATTACAATATTCGTTTCTTAAATTTTTTCCTCTTTCATATAATTTCATTTTCTCATATCATCAAAAGCAACATAAATATTTCAGCTTTTAAAATTGGATGAAATCTCTATAATAACAATTGTGAGTTTCTGCAATATGTACTTAAAAAAAATCTAACATTCTTATAAAAAATTTTAATATATTTTCTGAATTTGTTTAAAAAAATCCCCAAATTTACCAAAAGATGGCAATGCTTTTCAATTTTAATAAGAGATGTTTTCTATAAAAATTTATTCTTTTCTTCAAACGTAATCACAGAATGAATGAGAAATATTTACGAGAAAATCTCAGAGATATATAGTCCTGTCACTCACGCATGATTTGCATAGCTTTATTATGTCTCCTTATTCAATCTCAAAATACCTAATGTTAAATCTTAATTTCTTTCAATCCAAGTTAGCTCCAGCGAGAAGAAAAGTTACCCATCAATCAATGATTTTTACAATTAGCGCATACCATCGGAGATAACCCGCGCTGCCACCGCTGCTATTATGTAACAACGGAATTACACAGTTAGACACCCACTGAATGGCTGACGCGCATCTGTCTTTATCAAGCGAAGAGTAGGCCAGCAATAGGAATCCGGTAGTTTCATTTCACCATTACGTGTAACAATCCAAACGACTCTGATTAATTCCTTGCTCCTGAGCTAATGAGCATCGATGCTTCTATGCTATGATACAACGCGACCAGTAAAACAGTGGACCCGAAACGGGCTCCCCCAATACACGATTGTGTAATTTCTGAATACGTAATGACAGAATCTCTCTCGAGGCGGTCTTTGTCATTTTGTATCTCGATATCGCAAAGATGAGACACGTACATATGGACGTATATATAGAGTGTAGTACATTATTACACGTTATCAAAGTAGAGATGCACCTTTTGTGATGAAAACAAAAAAACTTGCAATCAAAAATTTAATATTCTGACAAAGATTTCGTCTTTGCTATTATTCTCTCTTACATTTCTGCTTTTTATCTAATTATATAAATGTAGTGAAAATATTTTACAAGAAAGAACGATGCATGGATTTTGTAAATATAATAACAATAATCGATTAATGCAACGAGAGAGTATGTATATAGTTGCTTTATGTATAGTGGTGGTATTGCAATAATAATGCTGTGAGAAAACATCAACGCGCCTTCTCTGACCACCAGCGCATAACGCGTAAAACTGGAGCCGCGTTTCACGATTCTACAAATTGCTGGGTTAGATTAGAAGGGGACCCTTAAAATATTTCAAACCAACTTTGGAAACATCCAGTACGTAACGACGCACATGGTTCGGTAGTTGATTAGATTTAAAAGAATGCCCCGTCACCTGCACTGTTGAAAGGAGACTAGGGCCTCTGGAATGACGGCGGTGGGGAGGCTCGCGGAGAGACGAGGTGGAAAAGGGGCAGAGGGGGATGGATGGTGGTGAAGGGCGAGAGGAGGTGCCGAAGCGCGGTGCCTGATCGTGAGCAACGACGAGGGGCCCGGGCATGAGGCCCCAGCGATCACTGACCGCTTTCGCCGATCCCTGCCGCCAACTAGCCACCTTTCAGCGGCGCAGCCATCGGGGCATCCTCCTGCTTAAGGTCCATTCACATCGTTGCTAATCAAACCGATAAAAAAAAAAAAAAAAAAAAAAAAAAAGAAAGAAACATATCACGTTTCTCCCAAAGTCGTAGAAATTGCCCCTTTATCAGTACGGAACCGGCTACCGTGAGATTAAACGTGCGGAATTTATGTAATTGTCGATAATGAAATCATTAGAATTAAGAATAACGATATTTAATCTTCTTAATATGAAAGCTCTATCGCTGGATTCAATTCAATAGAAATCTAAAGGATTGTTGTCGATAATTAGAAACATGTATATTTACTCTCTTTCTCTCTCGTTAATTCAGAATAATTGATATATAATTCTGCGTAAAGCTTAAATCAAGTTTACGGGCTGGCCAATGTGATTCTTTATGCGCGTTTGTCTCAATCTGTATTTAAAGAGTTATAATAATTGACGCGATATCGGAACGTAATATCGGCCAAAAAATTGCGTCTCCATGAAAGCCGACGAAAATAATCTCCGGGAATGAAACAACCCTTTCCCCGAAGAACTCGAGATATTTGTGTAATGAGAAAGAATGGCGCGAACTTTCGCCGAGGTAATCGAGGTAGTTAACAGGTTGCAGTTTCATTTTACAAGCACATGTGATACATGGTTAATCCGCAAAACACCAGACACCCGTGGAATAATATTACGCGCGCTTATAGACTGTTGAAATGCAGTCCACCGTCGGCAATTACCAGAGTAAAGGAGGGAGAAAACTCGACGGAAGAGAGTGAAATATAATACCGATTTAAAGCTCGTGGCCTTGGTAAGAATCTCGTAATAACGATCAATGAGCGCGAGTGATAAAACGTACATTTAATTACGAAATCGGTAGTTCGCCCATATTATTGGCTATAAAAATGATGAAAATATAATTTTTTTTATCGTTTTCTTCTTGAATGTGTCATTTACGCGTGCCTAATTGCGAACGGATAAAAGTATGCATCATAAGCGAAATCAAGCGAATTATGAGGAAAAAAAAAAAACGACCATAAATGTTTATAATCGCTGATGATCGATTTCAACGAGTTAACGCGAACGTTGTTTATGGTCATTTAAAGCTCGGTGAATGGGGCCTGTTGGATCGCTGATTTAAGCGATGATGATGTATTTCAAAGGCCCTTTGCCAAGTAGGGGAACCCTACTTTGAGCAGGTAAAGGTAACAAATCACTCTTCAACGACGGGAGGCCAAACTGCTAAACACTGTTTTCTGAAAGGCGGGGTTCCACTATAGAAGACCACTTGACATGATGTTACACACAATTCCTAACACAATGCATCAAATCGTTTCACGATCAAGAAGTTGAAAATGTGCAAACTCTAAATAGGTTAAAAGGTAAAATGTTACGAGAAAGACTATCCCAGTTTCATAGAAAACCGATTAAAATATCAAATGTTTTATGAAATAAATAAAATCTTATTCGTATTTTAATAAGTTGACATTATTTCGATGCATATACCATAATTATTAAGTGAATGTAATATTTGTATGGAATTTTTCTGAAATAAAATTTAATTTAAATAAAAATATAGTAAACAGACAATAAAGTTGCAAATAAATTTATTATAACTGTACGTATTGCTGCATTAATTGTTAATTAATCTATATAAAATGTAAATCACAGTGTACGTTTGCACACGAGTTAGATGACCACGAAAAAAAGTACAAAATTTGCAAAAAGTATTTGCAAAGTAAGCGTGGGACAACTGGAATACGAACATAAACGGGATTCGCACAAAGGCATCGGACAAACATCCTTTTTCGAGATCTTATTCTACATGACAGAATCGTAGAAACGATGTGAGAACAGATGATGGCACGGTGATGTTTCGTGAACGGATCGAACAGCAATAATACGATGAAAGAATAAAGAGGAAGAGAAGAGGTAAGATCGACAGAAGGGAAAAAGGGCAGAAGGAATGAAAAAGAGAGAAAGAGAAAAGGGACAGACGAGGGGAACACGAGATGCGGGGGAACGTGCGAGGAAAAGGAGAGAGAGAGAGAGAGAGAACGAGAGAAACGGAAAAGATGCGCGATGGAAAAAACGGAAAGGAGAGACGAGGAAATAAGAACGTGGTGGACGGAGGAGGCTGCAAATGCGAAGGAGCCACTGTAAGGACCTGGACAGTGTACCTGTCTTGTTTTTATAGGCTTGCCAGAAGACGTCGGGAAGACCCGGGTACGCGACGACGACGACGACGACGACGACGACGACGACGACGACGACGACGACGACGACGACGACGACGACGACGACGACGACGACGACGAAGAAGAAGACGAAGACGAAGACGAGAACGAGAGGAAGACGAAGACGAGGAACTTGGTGGGAGAAGAAAGGACGGTTGGAGAGCGCGGTGAGCGGGACGGGTTACGGAAGGTTGGCAGTTGGGGGATTGGCGGCGGGGGGAAGGGTAACGGAGTCCGCCGGGGCCTTACGACTCTGCCAACCAGTCCTGGAGGAACCGTGGGTCCCACCGGAGCCGCACGCGCGCGTCGTAAAACCGTCGCGGTAACTTTTCGTCGTCCAAAAGAGATTTTTTTCTCACCGACCAAGGCGATAATCTCGACGGGGTCGCTGAACCTGCTCTCCGCTCTCCGCTCTCCGCTCTCCGTTCTTTCTTTCTCGCGAACGCGTTGTTGCATCGTGCGTCGTGCGTCGTGCGTCGTGCGTCGTGCGTCGTGCGTCGTGCGTCGTCTTGTTAACGCGTTCTTTCGCTCGTTCCGAGTTTTCGCGAGACGCAAATCGTACCAAGGATGAAGCCCCCAGGATCCTAAGGTCGAGCGTCGGCCGAAGAGACATGGAGAGATGCGACGGAGTGATATGGATGACGTGAGGTTAAAAGAAAAAGATAAAAATCCCGCGACAAGAGACCTAGTGGCAATTTAAATGGATCGACGCGCCGGTTTCGCAAGGCGCAGCGGCGTTAGTCGAAACTGAAGAACGGTGGGGGCGGGGGGAGGGGGAATTCCACGTTGATGGAACATTAGTGATCGCGGCGAAAAGATGCGGGGTAGTCCTGCCTTCCTCGCCATATTGCTGGGCACGATATTCGGCGTCCTCGGCGCGTCTCTCAGCAAGGCGCTCAGGTACAAAGCACCGGACGAGTGCAAGTGGATCACGACCGGCGACGCCGAGGATGACGTGTCGCTCGTATGCCGTTTACGCACCATCAACAGCGAGCTGGAAAATACCAATTTTAGCGTGATACAGCCGCAGCACACGGTGCGTCTGCGACTGGAATGCAGCGACGCGCTCTTCTACCAGAGTTCGTTGAGCGCCGGCAGCTTTCGGCCGCTGGTCGAGCTGCGCGAGCTCGTCATCGAGTATTGCAAGATCGGTAATCTGTCGGACGACGCGTTCAAGGGACTCAGAGAGCTGCGAAATCTCACCGTGAGGACACACAACACCGATTGGTCGGCCATGGCGCTCGACGTCTCCGCCGGCGCCTTCACCGACGAGCTTCGGCAGCTGGAGAAGCTCGATCTCGGTGAGAACAACATGTGGAGCATCCCGGAGGGCGCGCTCTGTCCCCTCGTGAATCTTGAAATTCTGAATCTGACGAGAAACCGGCTAAGAGATATCGCGGGTTTTCGCTTCAACGCCGCGGCGAGATGCCTGACCAATCTCAAGGAACTGGATCTCAGCAACAACAGCATCGAGTCGCTACCGAGTGCGGCGTTCTCCGGTTTGACGAGGCTGCACAGTCTGGATTTGCGGTGCAACGCCATCGGTTTCATGGCGGATCGCGCGTTCGAAGGTCTCTCTTCGCTGGCCATCTTGCGACTCGCCGACAACCGTCTGGCGAGCCTGCCGCCCGAGCTGTTCGGTGACGCTCGAGATATACAGGAGATTCATCTACGTAACAATACGCTGAGCGTCCTGCCGCCCGGATTGTTCAGCGAGTTGACGCAGCTGTTGGTGCTGGATCTCTCGCACAACGAATTAACGGCGGAATGGGTGAACGCGGCCACCTTCAGTCGTTTAGTGCGTTTAGTGGTGTTGGATCTCTCGAGCAATCGTATCGCGCGGCTCGATCCCACTGTTTTTCGCGATCTGTACAGCCTGCAAATTCTACGGCTACAAGAAAATCTGCTGGAAAGCCTACCGGAGAACACGTTCTCGGCGCTCTTCAATCTGCATACGTTGTTGCTCAGCGACAATCGGTTGACTATCATAGACGCCACTACGCTGAGCGGTCTCTATGTACTCAGCCTTCTCTCGTTGGACAACAACCGGTTGCACACGATACATCCGAGCTCCCTGAGAAACGCTTCATCCCTGCAGGACTTTCATCTTAACGGTAACCGGCTGACATCGGTGCCGGACGCGCTGAAGGCCACTCCCCTCCTGCGCACTCTCGACCTCGGCGAAAACCTCATCTCCGAGATACCGAGCGGCACCTTCGACCACGTGGCACAGCTATACGGGCTTCGATTAACCGAAAACCATATCGGCAATCTCACCAAAGGCGTTTTCGATCGTATCAAGGAGCTCAAGATCTTGAACCTCTCGCGTAACCGCATACAGTACATCGAACCCGGTACCTTCGATGAGAATCTCAATTTGCAGGCAATACGGCTGGATGGCAATCAATTGATCGATATCGCCGGTCTCTTCACCAAGCTGCCGAATCTCGTCTGGCTGAATGTCAGCGACAACAAGCTCAAATGGTTCGACTATGCCATGATACCGACCGGGCTACAGTGGCTCGACATACATTCGAACGAGATCCGCGAGCTCGGCAACTACTTCGAGATCGAAACGCAACTGCAGCTGAGCACCTTCGACGCGAGCGAGAATAAGCTTACCGAGATCACCGGCAATGCGATTCCTATGAGTATCGAGCTATTGTTTCTCAACGACAATCTCATCTCCAAGGTGCAGAGTTATTCCTTCTTCAAGAAGCCGAATCTAACGCGGGTCGATCTCAAGGGTAACCAGATCCGGAATCTCGAGCCGTACGCGTTGCGCATCAGCGCGGTACCGCCTGACAGACCGTTGCCCGAGTTTTACATCGGTGATAATCAGTATCTCTGCGATTGCACGATGGAGTGGCTGCAACGGGTCAATCGACAGAATCAGACGCGAGTGCAACCGCGCGTGATGGACCTCGAGAGCATCTATTGCAAGCTGTTGTACGATCGCGAACACGCGTTTGTGCCGCTGGTTGAGGCGGCGCATTCGCAGTTCCTCTGCAAGTACGACACTCACTGTTTCGCTTTGTGTCACTGCTGCGACTTTGACGCGTGCGACTGCGAGATGACGTGTCCGCACAACTGCACGTGCTATCACGATCAGTCATGGTCGGCCAACGTGGTCGACTGCTCGAATGGCGGCCATGTGAATCGGTTGCCCGAACAGATACCGATGGACGCCACGCGGCTTTACCTGGACGGCAACGATCTGCGAGTCGTGTCGAGCCACGCCTTTATCGGTCGCAAGAAACTTAAAGTACTGTTCCTCAACTCGTCCAACATCGAGATCGTGCAAAACAGATCGTTCAACGGCCTGCGCGACCTCGACGATCTACACCTGCAAGATAACCGGATACGCGAACTGCGCGGCCATGAGTTCGAGGGGCTTGACGCGCTGCGGCAGCTGCACCTGCAACGTAACCGCATCGTCGCGATCGGCAACGACACGTTCGCGTCGCTGCATTCTCTGCGGATTCTACAGCTACAGAACAACCGTCTGACAAATCTGGCATTATGGTCGCTGTCGGGCACGATCGAGATCAGCTTGGCCGGCAACCCTTGGTCCTGCGAATGCGACCATCTGCGGAGTTCGCGCGAGTGGATGCGCGACCCCAACATCCGTGTCGCGGACGCGTCTACGTTACGTTGCGTGTACAACCTTACGGAATTCGAGGCGTTCGGCGACGAGGTGTTCGCGGACGACGAGTTTGGTTTTTCGGTAAGCGCGAGCGAGCGCGTCAATGGTAACGAGAGCGTCTGTACCGAGGCGACAAACATCGACGACGATGTGCATCGCAATTACACCAAGACCATCATCGAGAAGCAAATACTGCAGGATTATCTGCCGCTGCTCGTGGCGACCCTGGCCAGCTCCCTCGTCGTCATACTTCTATGCATGCTCGCTTTTGTATACCGTCACGAGCTACGCGTGTGGTTCCATTCGCGTTTCGGCGTGCGGATATTCTATCGGAGCAACGAGATTGACCGGGACGATCGGGACAAGCTGTTTGACGCCTTTGTCAGCTACAGTTCCAAGGACGAGGCGTTCGTCGCCGAGGAGCTAGCGCCGGTGCTCGAGATGGGCAATCCGTCCTACAAGCTGTGTCTACACTATCGGGATTTTCCGGTCGGTAGTTTCATCGCCGATACAATCGTGCAGGCGGTGGAATCGTCGCGTCGCACGATAATGGTGCTTTCGGAAAACTTTATCAAGTCCGAGTGGTGTCGCTTCGACTTCAAGTCGGCGCATCATCAGGTACTAAGGGACAGGAGACGTCGACTGATCCTCGTACTAGTCGGCGACGTGCATCAGCGCGATCTCGATCCGGACATACGACTGTATCTAAAAACCAACACTTATCTACAATGGGGCGACAAACTATTCTGGGAGAAGCTACGATTCGCGTTGCCGGACGTGCCCAATAATCAACGGACGACGCAGCAGCGGACGAGGCAGCAGCCGCCGCCGGTTCGACGGCAGCACAACAACAGAACGTCCAACGGATCGCGCACCGTGTCCGTCCATATATGATTCGTTTTATACGCGCGTGTGTCAAGTGAGTCATTCGTGTCGAGCCAACAACCGAACGGAAGACACGTGAGAGGAGACGAGCCTACACTCGAGAATCTTTGCGTTCGCTTCTCAAGACGTATTCAATACGGTGCAATATACAACGGTATAGTGTAAATAAAAAAAAAAGAAAAAAAAAACCCACGGAGGATCTATATGTATAAATAAAGCGTGCCACGTGTACATAGACGATATGTGATAAGAGCGACGAGGTATTTCAGATGCTCTCTGCGGACGGAACGTGTAAACCAGGTGTGTTACGCGCGACACGTAAAATCTGTAAATTGTTGTTAAGCGAGAGGGAGAGAGGATAATTGAAACGAAATCGTGTGTATACAGAATGTCACGCGGTCGCGAATTACGAGCAAACTCAGACCGTTATTCACGTGTGACGATTACGAGTGCGACCGTGCGCGTATAAGTACGTGTAGGTGAATGTGCTTTGTATGTGTGTGTGTGTGTGTGTGTGTGTGCGTGTGTGTATGTCGTAATCGTAAAACGAGAAAAAAAAAAAAAAAAAGAAAAAAAGAAAAAAAAAATATGCAGCTCGTTGCGGCCGTGTACTTAAAATTCGTTACTTCCGTGCGTCCTCGTTGTCGAAGAGATTGGCGACCGTTATTATTGATTCGACTGTAGCGCGAATAATTTCACAATCGATCAACAAGGCCGCGCTGGATATTCTTCGAGGCGAGTGTTGCATCGTAATAATTTTAATTTCATCGGCAGCTGTGTCCACGATCAGCTTTTACAGTAAAATATCGCTTAAATATCAAACCGACACACCTGTCTGACGCAACGCGACAACTCGACTGTTTAAACCTGGCTCGAGCCACTACGCCAACACACAGTGATACCACTTCCTAATTATTATGTATATTTGTGTTTTCACTCTCTGGTTGATGACGAATTTCATCCAGCAATAACGAGCTTATGAATATCTTGGCGACAGAAGTGTTGATAACGCTTCACGGTGATAAATGGAAAATTTTCGGGGCAAACATTGTAAAGTATTATTTTAGCCTTATTTATTTCGTGCGAATCGATAAAGAGACTTTATGTACGATTTGAATGCGCTACGTTTTGTAACGAGTGAGAGGGGAAAAAAAAAAAAAAATACGAAGACAATAGTGTAACAAAGTTCGCTTGCCGTCGATTAATAATTAATTTAAGAAAAAAACCATTTTTTTACGCGCCGCGCGCGAAATTTCCATTTGAATTCGACGGTCTCGTTTTCCGAGCAAACGTGAATTAATAGGCGAGATAGTTAATTAAACTTGTACAAGTTGACATGAAGTATATAAATTGTACATATATATATTTTTATAAATATATAACGCAGACAGTATACTTATTCTTTGCACAGATGACTCAATCACATCATTCCAATAATTTCAACATTAAAATATATCGATGCATTCGATAAAAGATAAAAAACAAACTTTACATATATTATCCTAAACGCGACAGTCGAATTCAAAGTGCGCAAGGAAATTGAACTGCTACAAATATTTGAGATATAATGTACAAACGTGGAATCGCGTCTTTTTTAGCTTTCCTCGCAAGCGGTTATCATGTTTCGCAAAACTATTCGACACACAACGAAAAAAGATATTATTTTAGAATAAAAACTATGACTGAATAATAAAACGTTCTCTTTTTATGTTTTAACCCTTTTGTTTTGCATTTTGCGTTTCTTGCCTCTCCTCAAATATGTATGCTAAAATAGGCTTCCAAACACATCCCCGGTAGATTTCCGAAAAAAATTTTCAATCGATATAAGCATCATCATCAAAAATTTCTATAGACACGTCAATTCAAATATCTTTATATTGCATCTTCTTCTAAAAATCTTCGCTTGCAATATTAGTTTTCAAATTGCGTTTTTCCAAGCAAAATATTACTTTCTTCAAACTTGTTTGTTGCAAGGGAGGGAAGGAGGGAGAGAGAAAGAGAGTGTGAATGAGAGAAAAAGAGAGAAAGAAGTATCAAAGGCGCATTAAAGCGAATTTACAAGCGGTATGCAGAGCACTTCCTCATTTTCAGTTAATGCAATAAAATGACAAAGCGGTATACGCGATATTCACGGCATGACAATTAAATCTACCATTTCGATGCAGGCTTTGTGTACCATTTTCTGAGGTAGCTCGAGAACAAAACAATACTTTATGTTAATCGAGTCACGTCTGTATACATTGTCATCACGTCTTGTTACCGTTGCATCAGCGGAATAAGTAATATCTATCCTGAGGATAACAGAAAAGAGGAACAACTCGATGGGATACATTTAAAGGAGAATTTCGTGTAGTTATATCATTGTAATAAATAATTCGCTACAGAAAAGAGGCGAAGTAATGTCAACTAAATATTCTAGTTATCTAGTCGAGACGGTAAATATTCATACTTAATACAGTTTAATTCATATAGTATACCATAGTATACCATAAAAGATATAAATCCATGTGTAAATAATTGTTGGTTTCTATTACAACGCGCACGGTAAGAAGAATCCTGTGAGAAAAATGTAAAAATCTAACTCGCGTCAATTATAATCTTTGATCTTATCGCGGCACGCAAAGAGCAACCTGCACAGGAGAGCGAAACTAAATGAGGCACGCAGGAAAATTGTAGCTACGTGAAAACGCGAAATGACTCGGCTCTCTCGATTGCGACGTAATCGTCATGAGTAATCAATGCGCTACGTAACATAAGCTCGATTGGATCGACGCGGGCAATAACGTGATAGCGCACCGCTACGTTGACAGACGTCGGAGAATATTACAACGCCGATATCGCGCGGTAACGGTGTCACGATAATATAGCGAGCGAAAGAGAAGCGTAGAGTCCCACCCTACATACCGGTAACTATTTTGCCGAGGTTACTTTGCGGTTTGGCTAATGACTAAAATGCGGAATTTGTCTGCAATCGCATTGTACTCGGCGATCGTACTCGCGTCGTTCCGCAGGAACGATCGTCTCTAACATTTGCCTTAGGTGTTTTCCTCCATCGCTACGCGGACAGATAGATCGATCAGTCGTGATGGACGTTCTCTTCGTGAGAACGCAACGCGCAATATCGATTTTATCATCACGCGCGTGACATTTAAGGCAACTCGGCAAATTATTTTCCACGAGTAATCAAACTAATCGGCCTACGTCTCATCATTAGATTATCCGATATCTATTTACCGTAGCGAGATGCCGCGTCGTCATCCTTCGTTTAGCCATCGCGTTAATCGCACGGAAGCTCTCATTTTCAGAATTTAATTCCTACGATACAAGAAAGATTCGCGGAAAATTCTATAAAGTCGTAGTACCGGTCTGTTGGATAAATCAAGGGTGACGAGTACACATCTCCGAGTCGGTAACAAGAGTCAGCGTACCTATCTGCCGATCCTGTTCTGCCACTCGTGTAATTAACAAGTTCTTAACAACATATCACGGGTAAAACACCCTTTGCATCGCTTATGCTCTTCGTTGAAAGCCCCTGGTCAAGACGGACTCGTCAACCTCGAGTCCCCTCGAGTATAATTTAATGTACCGAGAAAAATGCGAGATACCACACTAGTGAGTCCTTTGCACGGGCTGGCGAAGCGAGAGGGGAAGAAATTATACGGACGCAAGGACGAAGATCGTAAGATTTCAATGGTCCAGATCCACTCGAAGCGTGCTTGTGGGCGCGAAAGGAATCAGGCGTGTCTATCTCCTTGGGACAAGTAACGAACCGAACGAAAATCGTTCTCAAACGCTCGCTCTCTATACAGTTTGAGAACGGAGATTGTGTAAGGAATTTATAAACCTGTTCGCACTTTATTCTCGTTTATACAACTTAATAGGACGGGACGGTCGCGCCGGCAGCGCCGCGCGTCAGTAGCGGCGCGAAGAAATTAGCGAGACGATAGAATCTGCAAAGTTAAGGGATAAAATTGATACGACCGACGTCTTTATACCATATATGAATCGACGCGACAAGAACAACGGCATACGGGCAATAATATAGCGCGAAACGCGAGGGAAGAGTCGATAATGGAAGAGGCACCGTCGGCGAATAACGGATTCACCGGATAAAACGACCGGCACGAGTAAGGAATTTTAATGCACGTAAAGTCGCAGAGGCCTTTGCTAAGGAAAATAATGAATTAGGAGCGATGAAACGCACGGGACTGCTTATATCTTGGCCGATAATACTCACAACCCGCCTCCGTTCCCTACGTTTTCGCTAACTCGTTCGTTCAAGCAAGCTCCCCGAGAATGCGGCCTGCATGCCTGCCGACCTCCCTCCTCCCTTCCCCCGCTAATCTGGTCGCCAATGCTTTATGCGGTATAACGGAATTTCTGTTTGCACTGCCAGCCACAACCGGCCCTGGTCCCCGGTCGCCGCGCCGGTCGTCGTCTTCGTCTTCGTCTTCGTCTTCGTCTTCGTCTTCGTCTTCGTCTTCGTCTTCGTCGTCGTTGTTGTCGCGCGGGCTCTGGGGGATTCGTGTCTCGAATCGACACCGACGATCGAGCCAAACTGTTCCGCGTCGGATCATTGAACAGCGGCGTTTTATCACGACTCGTCGAATCATCCGAGAAGCCGCAGCTCGCGAAGAGACATTCGAAAGTTGTTATGTTGCGAGATTGAGATCCGAGCGAAATTCACAACAGGCATTAAATCAAGATTTGTGTCACTTTGCCGTGCTTACAAAGCGTTAGAAAGTCGGCAACGATAATAATAAGTCACGACGTAATTGCGAGTAATATCGTGATTGATTAGGATAATTTTCGAGAGAACTGTGTCCTCTCTCCTTTCCGCGAATTTATCTCACGTAGAATCGTTTATCTGATATATACACGCGCGTTTCTTTTTTCCAAAGTAACTAATCGTTCGTGCGTTCGACGTTGCACCTGTCCAGATATTGAGAAGAGATTAATGGAAAACGAGAGAGAGAGAGAGAGAGAGAAAAAAAAAGAGAAACTGAAAGAAAAAACGCGCCCTCAATCCACCACCGATCCCACGTGTCGGCTGTGAACTTTATGCTCGCGCAAACGTTGTCCGCGTACAGTTTAGTTATCGCGATTGAGAATTTAGTGTCCTGTTTGCATTGTATCGCGAAGCGAATGCATATTTCACACGTGCGCTATGGCCGCCGCCGTCGTGTAGCGGCCTGCTGATTATGCGAACCGTGGTATAGTCGGTTATATCCTCCCTTGCATACATGTACATACATACCTAGTCGCTAGGTACAACGCGCGAGGGCACCGTGTAACATCATAATAAGTCGCAGAAATCATCCGTGCTCTTTGTGCGTGTTACTTTCAAATGTAGGCGAAAGAGCGGAATAATGACGTTAAAGCGCGCGACCCTGGCGGGTATGGTATTCCAGGTAATGACCGACAATTAATTTCGTCCCTCACTTACTCGGTCACAAAGAATATCGCGTCCTATTGTGCTCGTCTCAAAGCTATTCTCGAAGCGCGACACGCATATCTCGCGTGCTCGATTAATGACCACTCTTGATATAAAATAACAAAAAAATAAAATAAAAAAAAAAAAAAAAAAAAAAAACGTTGCATAAAGGTGCATTAATATAATAGCACTTGATAATTCTTACGTACAATTTACAAAACACCTTGAAAACACGATAAATTATTATATTAAAATATTATATTTTCCATGTAAAAAAAAAAAAAAAAAAGAAATGTAAAGTTAAACTTATTACATAGAGTTTAATAAAAAAATAATTTTTTTACATGTTGAAAATTCAATGTAACGCGTTAATAACGTTAAGATGTAAGACCTATAAGAAATTCGATAAAGATAAAGTATCGAGTAAAAAAATTCAAATAAGATAAAGTATCTTGCGATTTATTTTGTAGTGTCTTGAATCTCGATTTCCCTGGTGGTAAACGAGTTTCTAGTTTATCGTGTCAAACGCAATTAATCAGAAGCGCAGCAGATAAATTTCTCTCGAAAGCAGATATATACGATCGATTTCTCGTCATCGATGATGAAGTCAATCTTGACGAACGTTTCTCGGGGCTCACGGTACCTATAGAGAAGGTATTTCGTGATTTCACGACCGCCCGTTACGAGACTCGCGCGCGCACGATCGTCGGATAAATGGACTTTTAACGAACCCCACGCGCGCGCGAATGCCGGATAATTCGATTTATTAAGCAAGTGTTGCCTTCGTCCCGAACAAGCATCGCTAATATTGACGGAGGTGGATCTGCCTGTCGTTGCGGGACTGACACTGGCGGAAGAAACATTTCGTGGCGAGAGCCGCGCGAAGGCTCGATCGATTACAAAGCACTTTCGCGCAACATTGAATTGGATCCAACCTCTTCTCGGTTCGACGAGAAAGAGAGAGCGAGAGAGAAAGATTGAAAATACAAGTTGCACCGACCGGTGACTTTAATCAACTCTTTGCAAGCGCAACTGCTCGAGAGGAGGAGAGTCGCGGGGCGTGTCGAGCCATTCCCGGCAACTCGTGTATGGTTACAAGTGCGGCACAGAAGAGACTTTCGTAATAATACCATAGGACCCCGTTGACACGCTCCGTTGCGCATTAAAGCCAGCTGACAATCCGCCAAACTTTTCGACATTTTCAGAGCACCGTTCGCCATTTTCTTCCAAAGAGTCAATGGTATTCCTTAACAGTCGAAAGTCCCGAAGACCAGGGTGAAATTTTCATCATCCCGACATTCCCTCTCGCCGCGCAATATTATAGAAATTTTCTATATTAGTTCTACTACTCTCTCTCTCTCGTATGTGTTAATTACGGTCTGACGTGTTTCATTCCGCCGAATATTCCGCTTCGGCGAAATTCTAGTTTCTGTATAATGTAATGCAAATATATGCGAGGGCCGCCAGGATTATAGAGGATCAGTTACGTAGTGCGAATTGAGTTGATCCAATCAAGCAATGACCTGGCAATTAAGGATTAACTCTCGCATCTTATTTAAAAACATTGTTATTCAGTCTAGATTTACAAAGTTCATTTTATCCAATAATATACTTGGAATAATACTTTCAGACAAATTTTTAATAAAAATATATATACTTGAAATATATACTTGACTCTTTCTCTCTCTCTCTCTCTCTCTCAAGTGTACATATACTTATTTTAATATAATTTTATATCGCGTGTTAGAAATTCGAGTAAGCAAACTTTGATCAAGAATAGTAATTAAAATTTACATAACAAGGAATTAAGTAAAACACTTTCAAAGCACGTCAAAGGTGTAACCGCAGAAACAAGAACGCGGTGTCTCGTCACTTTAATTGCATCCACGGATCCTACTAATAGATGTGAAGTTAAAGACAACTTGTACAAGTTGATTCTCGCGCGATCAAAGCGCTTTCGTATGTAAATGAAATTATTTTAAGTTTTCAATTACAGAGAAGACGCGCCATTAGGCTATAACAAGTCGTTTCAGCTTGTACTTGTCGGTTGTACTTTGTCAAAAATATGCGTTACGCGACACACACATACACACACGGTTGAAATATTTATATAAATAATAATTTTTTTCACAAGATTTGCATACGTATTATTGGCACGTCAAATGTAAATTTCTGTAAGTTGTAAAATAACCATAAAAGGGGGATGTACATGCGCCCAACATCGTTCGTACACGCGAACGTAGCCTTGCGGGAAGAACATCTGCTGCTGAGAAAATGAGCACAGCTGCGAACGATCGAAATTCTCAAGCACAACCATTCCACCCGATTTCGTGTCACGCGCGACGGCAAACGCAAAACAATGAAACTTCTGGAGCAACGAACGCTCGCAATGTTGGCCTGATACTCTGGATACATCTGTGACTGTCGATAAGATTGCTTCTAAGATAATCCCTTACGTCAGTCGTAAACACATAATTTCTAGCTTTTTGATATGTATTTTTATTATAAAGAACTTTATTATAAAAAAATCCTCAAAGATTTTCAACGTATGTTATTTATTTGGTAATCTATAAAGCAGCTTTTAATAAAACACAATTGGAATTATTATCAAAGTATTTCAAATACAAATATATTCAGAAATTTTATGACTATATAGTTATACACAATATTGCTATATTTTATTGTACTTATCAAACTGCATATATATATTTATATAAGAGAAAAAATTATTTCAATTTTATAAAAATATTTAACTTTATATCTGTATTCAATCATTCAAAAATCTTTGAGTAAAAAGGTTAATAAAATTTTAACGTTTTTGCCATATTCAGGCTGTCTATTCAAATCTTATAAAAATATTCCCTGAAAATTCTCTGATTTTCCAAGTATTTTTGTTAAAAATTCCAAGTAAATAGAATATTTTCAAAACTTTTTAATACAACGTTCTCTAAAATAAATTTTTCTATTATTAAATTATTGTATTATGTATTTTTTCTAATGCTTTTTAATTAATACGAAGAAAAAACACGGAGCTTCTTAAGTTTCAATGTTGCATTTATAAATGTACTAGAAAAAAAACTAAATAACTTTCATATGTGATAATTTGAGTTTCTACAAAATGAGACGTCAGTTTCACATATACACGGCTGACTGTTCTCAAGATGAAAAGCAAAATTATCAAAAAAAAAATTTCGAAAAAATTCCCTGAATCCCAATAAAATTCCATGCGACTTTTCCGATTTTGCCAGATAAAAACGAAATCTCTGAATATTCCACATTTTTCTAGGGAGTAAACACTATTTGTTTTTTAAACATTTAACTTATATTTCAGAATTTAATGTGTGAATACAGAAACCTACAATATTTATGTCAAAATTTTTTAAAAATTTACAGAGTTTTACGAAAATATTTCATGATTTTAATTTTTGTATCTTATTGGAGGTAAACTATTAACTTTAAAATTTTGGCTTTATATATTCCAATTCAGTGATTCAGTCTAAAAATATTCTTTTTAAACTTTTTAAAAATTATGAATATTTGTTTTTTCGCCTGAACAAATCTATTACAAGTCTTTTAAGATTTAAATACAAGTGTTTGGAAGTTTTTTTCTGGAAATATTGATTTTCACGTATTCATCATGAAAAATCTGATTGTATTTCCCGCTCGATTTCACGCAGTTGCAGATAGAGAAGCTCTACAGCATGATCGTGGCTCGCAAATCAACTGCAATAGCAAAGAGAGAACAACGTTAACACGAGGGTAAGATCTATGTCCTTCCGCGCTTTAGACGTGCGATTTAACACCCGAGTAAAGCAGGAATTAAGTTATACGCTGATTATGATAAGTAGGAACTCTGTCGAATGATTAATATGCACGTTGGTTGGATTTATCGATATGCATCCTTGGAGATTCCATTGCGGTAGTAATTTTCGCGCATATTTTCGCGCCGTAAGGATGCTCAGCAAGAGAAATAAATGACGATGATGACGACAACATCCTGATCCTGGGTGCTTCCGACTTGCGAAAATGCAGTTTACGGAATCCAGAAAATCATCTCGGAAAATTTATAAATGATTATCAGATGTGAATATTAACTGGCATGCGTTGCCACTTGACATAAAAATTCGTCGACTCTCCCTTCTCTTCACACGTGTAAATAAATCTTTCGCCATTTTATTCGTGAGAATCAAACTCTCGCTCGACCCGGCGACGTCGCTCATTCCTTGCACTCGTACCTTATTTGGCCCTCCCCGCGAAAAAAGAGCGTTTGATACTTTTTCAAGACCGTCTGAAAATGTGATTTCCATAATGAAATCTCGTATGGAAATGTCACTTGGGATTTGAAACTGCGAAGAATGCGTGACACGACATTTTTTATTCTATCTATTATACGCAACGAGAAAAAAAAAAGAGAGAGGGAGAAAGAGAGCGAACGATGTTTGGCACATCTGGCTACACAATCGTATTTACTCGTCAATCGAATCGAATAATCAATGTTGCGATAGAAATTCCATATTTATTTACTACTACTACTATAGGAATTTACGAGCGCGAGGACGAAATTGGAATCTGGCGAGACGGCAGAGACGGACTAAACGATGTCGGTGAAGATGTCCTCTTTAATTTAAAACGGTCCCAATGTACCTGTGCCGGACATGCTGAATTGACATTTTACTGGACTAGAATGTCGATAGATGCAAAACGTATCGATCCGATCCGATCCGATCCGATCCGATCCGATCCGATCCGATCCGATCCGGTCGGTAGCATTCTCAATCGAATGATTTTGCAAAAGAAACATCCGAGTATACTTTATATTCCGCGAAGCGACTCCCTCCTCGAAGAAATTTTTCTGTTCCAATAGCTTGCTTAAGTTTCCACAACGAAACTGCAGTTGGGGGTTGGTTTCCTTTTTCTCTTGCTCGCTTTTGCGATAACATTTAACTCTGAAGTTTTATTACCATACTTCCGTCTGAACGCACTACATCAGATCGCGGTACCAGAAATCGCGAGGGAAACGATATCAGGAAATTCAAGACGCGGATCTTTGCGTCAATACGGCGACGGGCAATGTATAACATGAATCTATGTAAACGCTTTTCGCGTTTTCTTATCGTTACCGTTCCAATTTTCTTGAATAAAACGGATCCTCGACTGCTATTTTAATCGGGAAGAAATCGCAAGAAAAATTGAAGCTTGGAAAGAACACATAGAAGAGTAACCCAATCTGAATATTGAACGAATATATCTCTCTCTCGTCGCTGCTTTTTCTTTGCTACTTCCGACGATAAACAGTGAAAATAATAGTAGTATGTAGAAAGATTTCGAAAATGGTGCACGTATCTTTTCACTTTTCTTTTTTACATTACAAACTCTTAAAATTAAAGTCATTGCAGAATAATAACGATGACAAGCAAAACTCAAGTACAAAACGGGCAAAAGTTACGTTTTCCTTTCAAACACCATTCATTCCGTATCACGATTTGTTTATTCGCGGAGCCTTTTACAAACAACTCAAAGACGCGATTTCGCACCATCAGTCTCAACAACAGCCGGTGAAAAACAACGCAAGCGCGTAAATAAATCGACACTATTAACCATTTAATGAACGACGTCGAGTCGAGCTGCGCGGTTAGAAGATTTGACGGACATTTCGCAGCAAACTGCGACGTAATTGTATACAGAGAAAATAGTGCAGAGAGAGAGAGAGAGAGAGAGAGAGAGAAAAAGAGAGAGAAAGAGAAGAGCATTGAAATCGGTGCGAGCGAGACCCGAAGGCGGACGTTTCCGCAGAATCGAATCGTTACGAACCGCGGAAGAACTCGAAGGTACAAGGATTCGCGCAAAGAGGAGGAGAACTGGAAAGAGAGAAGGAATAGCCCTTCACCTCCTTCGTTCGTCCTTTGTGTCACGTACGCAATTGAATAGAACGAATGCGAAGACCGATCGAGACGATCTTGCGGTCGGTAGCGTCCCGTGCCGAACGGAGTCCCATTCGAAGGGAATGGCTCTTCGCTCCTCGCTCTTCCGTCCTTCCCTCCGGAGCCCCAGGTATTCGTCCTACAAGTCCGGTTATCCGTGGGACGCGACGGGGAGAGACGGTATTAGCGTTCAACGGTATAACAAGAAACGCCCGAGCTCTTTCTGTCTTACATCGCGTCTCTCTTTCTCCCCTTCCCCCTCGCCCGTCCAGTTTTCGTCCTCACACCTCACCAAACCATACAATTCTTAAGCTAGATTCATAATGAAAATCTCCGCGTTGATATTTCAATGATTTTTATATTATTTTTAAAAACTTTGCCACAATCTCGAATTTTAGCCGCATCACGAGTCCGAAATTAATCCATTAAAAGCAAATTTTTTGTACAAATTTTTTTTTTCACCGCATATAATGGATTTTATAGTATAAACCAAACGCATTTCGGCATTATTAACCATTCACAAAATTGTAAAAGGCCACAGAGTTTATGCGTATGTAGATATACAATTTAAAAATATTGGGCGATAAATAAACCTGTGTAAGTTTAAAATGTTTATAGTGATTAAATTTAATAAATCTAAATTTTAAAGCAAAATAAAAAATGTAATTTCATTAAATTAATCATTTACAAAATGCGTCATGGACTGTCCTATAAATTTAGTGCGCAATAACTTTAAACAGGCTCGCAGAGATAGTAGAATAAAACGCTATTTAGTTGAGAGAAAATTTTGACCGAAAGCCTTTGAGATTATTTCGCGTATTAGAGGGAGAAAGAGCAAAGGTGCCATATCGTTAACGTCAACCGCTTCTCGTCAACGTCGAGCCAACATTAAGGCCGGTTTACGCCGACGACGTAATGTCGCGATGGTAATTAAACGCGCCACTCGGGATTAACGCGCCGCGACGTAACGACGACCTTTCCGAGATTTGCTGCTCGTTTCTGCCTCCACCTTTCTTTTTTCTTTAATTAAATGCCACTGACGACGACCAAAAGCGGACGCGCCGATGCGGCCATGCGATTGCATCTCGAATTGGTTGCCTCGTCGGAGATATGGCGCCTTAAATTTCACGTGGATTCGTGCCACAAACGATACGTGTACGAGAAGAAAGATGAATTACGAAGATAATGGTTTAGCGAAGAAAAGCTTATCGTCAAGATTGCCAATGCCTCTCGCCTTCTTCTAATAATTAATATCGTCGATATAGAAGAAGAGTGAGTTCGATCGATATCGTCAGGCTAGAGATAGTGATTACTACCGCGATGACTTCTTAGAAGAGGCTGACGACTTAAAAATGCTCATCGCGAAATTATCGATGAATCCTACCCTTATCTTGACGCGGTGCGCTATCCTTTACGTATAGATTTTCTACAGATAAATAGTTGCGCGGAGCAAACACACGTGTAAAATAACGATAACGAGATGTAGTACGATAAATAGTTACACGCATGTATCGTGTGATGTGTTAAAATTTCTTACCAAACTATATACTTTATACAAAAATTTCAGACGTTGCGTAATTTCTTCAGACACTTTACCGTTCTACGTATTCATATTTTCTTATACTGTCGAAAAAAAAAAAAAAATAAAATGTTTACAAATACAGGAATTCTCGCAGAGGAATGAATATAAAAGCATCTCGACAATAAAGCCAGCCAGTTAGATCTAGGTAGAACATAATGCAATTCGCCGACTTACGTTCCGGTCCTACGTAGCCGGCAAACTTACGGCCGACACAAATGAATGTCAATATCCGATAGAGAGAAATAATTCAACGAACCGTGCTCCCGATTTCCGCGCCATTCCCTTATCCCTTACTTTCCCGTCCAACTTTTCTCTCTCCCGGAAGACCTGTCTCCGAGAGCTAATACCATTCGCTCTCGCCGGGAAGGAGAGAAAGAGAGAGAGAAAGAGAGAGAGTAGACTTTGCCGAGGGTAGCGTACGATGCATCTTCCGTTTTCCGCTTAACAACAAGGACCGAGTTCTCTAACGCTCGAGAGAAAGCGTCTTAGCGAGTTTTCCTCGAGGAACAACAGAGGCCGAGAAGCGCGACGCGAAATCTCGTGAGAGAAAGGAATCTCAGGACGCGATGTCTCCGCGAATTTCTCGAACGAGCAGGGATCATGCAGAAAGGGTTGACGGACCGGCCACGAGCGAGAGAAGATACAGCGGACAAGGAGTAAGAAGGAAAAGAAAGGAAGAGGGGGGGGGGGAGGAGGAGAGGAGAGATGTTGCACATTGGTGGGTGTACGCGGCAAGAGGGAGATGGGGAGGGTCGAGGGAAGGAAGAAGAGAGCCCGGCGTGTATCCGGTATTTGAGCCGAAGGTGTTGCGTGCAAGTTAACAAGCTAACGAGACGCCGTGCGAGCGCGATTTTCTTTCCTATCAACCTCAATCTGCTTCTCACTCTCTTTCCTTACCCTACCTACCCGGAGAGCCCCACGGCTGGCTCTCCCCCTCTTACCTCTCTCTCTCTCTTCCCCTTCGCCTCTTTGTCTCTACCATCGACGTGTACCATCGCTGTTTTATTCCTTCTTAATCTCTCACCGTTTCTCCGTCCCTTCGCTTTCCTTCTCTCTTTTCTCTGGACGTCGCGGTTCTTTCCACGTGGTAAAAAGACCGCGGCGACGATGGCATCGTGCCTCCAGTTTTACGGCACGTTGAGCCTGTCAGTGCGAGTATGCCAGATTAACCTGCACTCGTTAGTAGACCGCATTAATGCGCTTTTAACGTTCACCCGGTTTCTCGGCAAACGAAGATTGAATTATTCACGATCGCGCGCGACCGGTTATCTCCGCCCGGTCGTGGAAAATTCATGTTTTATATCGCGTACGGATACATTGGTGAAAACGTGAGAGTATACTAATGTTTCATACGAGATGAATCTCGAGATAAACATGTTTTACAATTTTGAAAATTATGAACTTGTAAGGGGAACTTAAGTGTCGCTATTTGAAATAAATCGTCAAATTAAAACACTCAATTTTCTTTAGAAAAAAAAAAAAAAAAAAAAAAAAAAAAAATAAAACTAACATTACAGCAATTAAATCTGCTTTTTATCAGAACGGACGTAATTTGGTCGGCTTAATTAGTTTACTCATTAAAAAGTTCATAGTTTACGCATTGGTTGCTCGAATTAATTTGTGTAAAATCCAAACTCATTGCTCTTTTTGTCCGAATATAATGCAGTTTGTCGAGAGAAATTTTCTCTCTCTCGCTCTCTCTCTCTCTCTCTCTCTCTCTCTCTCTCTCTTTCTTTCTCTTGTGAAACTCATACGATATGTATCGCACATGAGTAATCGTCGAGTGGCGAGTGGCCGTATTATGAATGGTTTTCCGTTCGCTCGCCGATGTAGCTATACATCAGACCGTTAATTACGCACATGAAATGTGTATTATACCGAATGTCAACAATTCACGCGTACGCGTACCTATCTCTCTCCGGAGCCGGAATGAAGCTCCTTCTCGCGGAATCCTCGCCACCGCCGGTGCTTCGCGATGCACGAGCGCGCGCGCTCGCGCTCGCGCTCGCGGGAACGGTAAACGGGCAAATAATTAATTTGCTTTATACACGCCGAACGATTACCCCCGCTGTGTAAAACCGCTCGCAGCGTATAAAAGCGCATTTCACGGTGCGGTAATGTGGATAACGCTCCGTAACTAGTTGCCGCGCCGGGCGTTTCGAGAAACGGAGGGGGGAAGGAAGGCAGGTGAGAGCGGGGTATCAGTTATGCGATAATGACACCGTAAGTGTGGTGCGATAGGTACCAGATAGTACAAAGTACGCAACATTTTTTGTTCGTAATTAAGACGGCCGCAGATATACACTCTCATATCGCTTTCGCGATACATCTCTGTTACACGATAATATAAGCTCGCATAATTACAAAAGTGCGTGCGCGATTGTCTCGCGGACGAGAGAGAGAGAGAGAAAGAGAGAGAGAGAGGGGGGGGGGGGAGGATGCGAACGACGTGTCTACTAGCAATTCCTGCCGACGGGGTTTTCCCCCTGCGGCGAGCCCCATTAACTGGGAAGCTACACATCATGGGAAATTAAGAAAGCCAACAACAGCGGCAACGCGTGTCCGCCAATGGTGGAAAATTTCCGCCGGCGATGCCGCACTTGGACGATTGCCATTTTGCGCTTCGTAACATTTAAACGCGTTCCCCCTATCTCTTCTCCCCCTTTCTCTCGGTTCACCGAAACTTGGTGAGCACCACTGCGCTGCACCTCCAAGTCGTGGAGAACGGTGGGAATACACGTGCACGATCGTGCTGTACGAAAATTCATATCCACCGTGGCAGGCAAGGCTGAGGCTGAGGCAGACAAGCAGACACATATAAAGGCAAGGCACGACCATCGAAATATATTTGCGCATACATTTTTTCCCCGCGCGGTTATACAATCCGCGAAGATATTCGACGCCGAATAAAAAGGGATCGTTGCCGTTGGCTTTGAAATAAAAACGTACGCGCGGCTTTCAAATACATTATCGGGCGAATTCTTGTTTATGGCATTCCAAAAAGGTGGCACGGCGTAGATATCATTCGCTTACCCGGCCGGGGGAACGACACCTCCATCGGTATATAAAAGGGGCATTCGCACGGCAACTGCGCGGTACCGTGGATATACATTCGCGTCGTGAATAACAAGTACGATGTTGTTACGAGCGACAAATATACATTTGCGAGTATGCTCCTCCCTCTCTTTCTCTCTTTCGCAGAGCGGAAATGTTTACGATGTAAGCCGCGTGCATTTAATAAAGATATCGAGTAACAAATCGATAAAACATATCGCGATATATATTTCGTATTGGAGCTTTTGCGGATCGAACATGCGTTAATCGCATCGCTCGTTCCTCGCGAAATAGGAACAATGCCATGAAACGTCAGTTCCGTCAGCGTAAACGCGATCATTCGACCATTCAGGATCAATCATGAAATCGTCCTCTACGAGAGCGGCGACGCGATAATTAATACATGTATCGAAATACCGCTGCTCGATACGGCCGCTTATTTGTAATTCAACGGACATTAATGCGCTTGATGATGGACGGACGTTCATTCGCGGTAAGCGACTCTGTCAGGCGAGTCGTAATTGTGAGTTACTGTTAATCCTATATATATATATATATATATAAATCTTCTTTTTCTTTCTACTTTCCCTCCGCGGCCTGTCTTCGCACAAAGATTCATGGGTCGTAGTTGTCGACAAATTTAGTTAGACCCATTGTCGACTGTTTAACGAGAACGCTTGATGGAAATCGCGCAGTTGTCTAAGCACAACTAGACGGGCAAAATGTCTGTTTGAAAACAATCTAAAGAATATATGCAAATATATTTGTGTAACTCTACAAGCAATTCACACAATCTGACAAATCATAATTGAAAACCCCTTTATGCTAATATGTCTGAATTGAAGATGTTGTCAAAACTTTTTCAACAATACTTTACAGATCTTTAATATTCTTTATTCATATTAATTATAAATTGTAAATAGTTACTTCAAAAATAAGAAATTATTTAGTTGCAGAAAATATTGTAGTATTAATAATATGTTAATTTCACTTTTAGCTACGGATTATTCAAATAAAGTTATAAAAAGTTTATCAAATTTATGTCAAGTTCCTGCAAAATTTACAAAACGTGTAGAAATTTACGAAAAAAAAAAAAAACTTGTATATAGCTTTAGAAAATCACTATAAATTATCCTAAAAAAAAAAAAAGTCAATTTCATTAGATAAATCAAAAGAAGCGTGAATAAGTAATTCGATTACGATCAAATGACCTGGAATAAGAAAATGTAATTTCAGAACGCGATTTATCAGGCAAGAAATATTCTTGTATAATCGCGTGCGAGGAGATCTGAAACGCTAGAAGTTTTCAGAAAACTCGGGCAGGATGTTGACTCGCGCGAGGTCGCGGGTGAAGGACAGCTGGCGACCGTAAGTAGGTAGTGAACGATGCTCTTAGCGTTTCCTTTCACTCTGACAACGCGCTCCGTAGAGTTATCATTTCTCGCGCAAATTACATATAGCGGACGGGATAAGGGGCACGAACGCGAATCTTTCGCGTAGCGAGCTGTTAGCGCGTTTAAAAGCTTCGCGTCTCGCCCGCCCCCTCGCTGGACATACATAAATATATGTAGGAAATCGCCGCCCCTCTTCCCGCGCGCCAGCGTGGACGCGCATTGTGAAAAATTGCGCGGCTACATTGTGTCGTAATTGCAGTCCCGTAATCAAGATCCGCGCGCGCGCTAAAATTCGTCGAGCGTAGACGCAACGACGAATCACGACGACCACGGGTGACGAGGACACCGAGAGAGTCCCACGCATCCTCCTGCTCGTCATCGACCGAGTTCGCGCGCATCCTGCACGCTGAATGCGAGAGGCGTCCTAACGGCGTCGCGTGTACGACCTGCGTTAAATGCGAGAGGCGTCACAGCACTTCGCAGAGTGCACGACCTAGTGACACTCGGAGCCAATCCTCGATCCTTTCAGTCAACCCGGGTCACTTTCGGTCGAGTAAAACGTTCACGTGTACAGCTTTTTTTAATCGCGCGAGCGAGTAAAATAACAGGGCAAACTGAAGATGGGTGTAAAAAATAATTGAAGATAATTATTTCGGGAAAGGAAATCTCATTTATAATCGTGACTGCGATCATTTTGCGACGAGATTTACTGGTTGGTAAAAAAAAAAAAAAAAAAAAAAAAATCATGTGAAAGTCCCTCGAAACAAGAAGAAACGGTGGCCCGAGATATCAGCGACCTTTCGGTCAAACGTGAATCGCGCATTCCGCTGATAATAACCGCTATTATCTGACTTTATTTTAGGATCGATGTACGTGCAATGTACTAATAAGGAACATGCCACCTTTCTACATGGCTTCCAGCTTTCAGACCGCAGAAGATGGCTCGCAAGGAAAATGTCAAACCTATAACGACCCGCGATACCGATGATGGCGCGTCTGCACGTTACATCGGCATATCGGGCGATGGTCGGGAGAAGTGTCGCGAGTAAAAAAGGATCTATAAGGGTATCGCTTGACATCTTATATTGAAAATGACTCTCATATACTTTTATGGACACTTACGGCCTGTTATAGAATCTTTTAGATGCAGAATAGAATGTCCGTAATCTACTGCGCGTTTCGGTCTATATAGATGCTGAAGAATAAATTTGTGGCATTATTTTCTAGAAAAATCTGATTCATAAAAATCCGAGACAGTAAATTTAAAATATAAATAAATTAAAAAATAAAAAAAAATTCCTAACTCAAGAGTCTTAAAAAAAATTCTTTCCTTTCATTTAAATCACTCTTTCACCTGTCCATTCCTATCCAACATTTATGCTAAAATCGTGTGAAAATCACATTCGACGCTAACATGAATCGCGCGGTCGTATTCATCGGGCAATCGGATGAACGTATTCAACGCTAAACACGTGGTTAAAGACAAACTCCTCCCCTCAGTTTCCTAAGTCTCCGAAGCGACGACCAAAGTCTCTAATCCGCGGCCTCCGTTCTTCCTATATGTCAATAGCATATATATGCAGCCTTCTCTATTCGCCCGAGACGGGAATAAAGGACTCGGCGAGAGAGGTCCACCGCTCCCCACCATAACTTATCGACCATGTCGGTGAAGAGTTTGCTATGCACGCTTTCTTGAGATAACCTTTCAGGCCGACAATTATTGGTAATATCGATACCGCACGCCCGTCGGTCCGAGGAGCTCACCTCCGTGCCTCGAACTCACGATCCGCAGCTCTGAAGAGGCCCGAGTTCTCCCTGTAAATTACCCTCGTTCCCGCCGTCCCTTCACCGCCATCCACCTCTCTCACGATCGCTCGCCTCTCGCTACTCCCCCTCGCCCCTCAACCCGTCGCGTCCCGTTGTTTACTATGGTCGGGCGAACCTAATGAATTTCCTCTATGCAAATAAAAGCAACAATGATAATTATGATTTACGGCGCGTCGCGCGATCGTAGGTCGCGCAAAAGTATAGACAAACTGATGACATGTTTTGGGCGGCTGATTGCGCGAATTCGCACGAATGACGTTGGAAAACAACGGTGGGCACATTTCAAATGTATAAACTATGCAAAAGCATGTAATTATCTAAATAGCATTTGTTTTAGAAAAATAAAACATTTGAAAATTTATATATTTTATAACAACAGATAAAAATGCATGAGCAATATTTATTTAAAACGCGAAAATTAAAATTATTCAAAAATATATTTATTTTCTGTTTCAAATGTTATTGCGTCCAATCTCTGACAGCAAGTTGTAATGTAACACAAAAAAAAACCGACATCCATGAATTCTTTATTGTCACGTCCAAAAATTATTATATTATAGATTTATGTAAAAATTATTAAGATGACAAATTAAATAATTGATCGTAAGTTACAGACAAACAAAAAAATAATTATCTGTCAATTTTATAAAACCATACGAGGCGATATGCAAAACTTTAGAATCACGATAATTAATGTAGCGTTCAAAGTTTAGTTACATTTAATTTGCGTACGTTCAATGTATTTTGATCATGTTTGTTAACATTAAGCGATAAGTAACAGTTGATAAAAAAATAAATCGAATAATTTGGGAATTGTCTGCATACATTTTCGATCATTGGAACGTAAATTACACAGCAGCCAATTAATTATTGTGGCACTTCAGTTAATCAGCCTCAATAAACAACATGTCATTAATTTGGTACACATTTCGCCGATGTCAACTAAAATTTTCTCTAATGACCTAAACGTATCTAAACACGCGGAAGCATTCGCAAATTTCCGTACACATCACATCATCATTAAAATTCAAGAAACATCTAACACGTAACGCGCAATGAATATCTGCTATGTAATATTTTCGTAGAGAACTCGCATTAATCGCGCGATAAAAAAAAAAAAAAAAAAAAAAAAAACAGTTAAAAGGAAACGGACATCCAAGCTAAAAACCGACATTTAAAGAAATGTATGTATCATGATCTTGTCCGACCGGAAAATTATTATCATAATGACCGATAGAGAACTCTATCCTGCTGGTCGAATAGCAATAAGGAAATGCAGGTCGGAATGTCTCGATTGAACCTAACTTCCCCTCCCCCCTCCTCCTCTCCGATCCACCTTCTCTATTCGTCGATTACGCTGCGCAAATAGAAGAGTACATCACTCAAACCGTGATGTGCATACCTATTTGTCTATTTCCGCGCTGATATTGATATCCGCGTGCGTCAGAGATTGAACCGACCTGCCAATATAAGGCCACGAAATATGTATTCACGCGACTTTTTTCCTTTCGAATTACTTAGTTGCCGACAGAAGCGTGAATTATTCAATTCACCTATAGGGAGAGAAAATTTCCCAAGGCTCACAATACAGGATCGATACATTAATTTTATTCAGTAGAATTAGATACATATATCACCAATGCGATATACGTATGAAATTTTTACGACGACAATTATTTAGTACGTTGTAAGTAAAGGATTTTATAAGACTGGAGCTTTGTGCAGAAAATGTGAAAAAGATCAAATAAAGAAAAGTTACGAGTGCCCTTTTTTTATTTAAAGAAATTTTATATGCTTACTGTTAATATAATAGCATTTATTTAATAAAATGCTGAAAAGTTGCTATTGCATTTTTAATAAAAATCATTAAATTTTACTTTGCTTTGCATTGATTTTTTATCTTAATACAAAATAGTCATATATGCATTTAGAATTTTTTATTAAAAAGACGTTTTAATATAACTCGACACACATTTATTTCAAAGTTGTCTTATTTCATTTTTCAAAAGCTTTCGAATTTTATACGCGTGATATACATGTTTACGATGACGTGTAAGGGTACTACGTATGAAGTGAGAACATGTCTGCGAAAGAATCGAGAAGAGTGACACGGGAAAAATTTCCATCTTTATCATCTTGTTAAGATATTAACATATTTCCATGAACGATGTTACTTGACGAGTAATGAGTGTGCGCTAAACAAAGTCTGAGACATTTGCGCCGAACTCATCACTATCCCAAGGACGCGTACTCTCAGCGCACTGGGTTTGAAGAAGCAACAATTATCCTGCACGCAATGCGTGCGGCTGAAAGAAGCACCATTTCCTTAGCACCGCAAAAACCCGCCGGGCTGGCTAGAGATTCTATGGATTAAAATATCGCGAGATGATACAACCAGTTCGCGTTAGCGTGGCGGAACGCGAGAAGCGTAAGGATATTCGAGCAGCAATTATACATCCTATCGCAGCATCATTACCGTATTTATGAATCGATTATCCGCGGAAAACTGTGCATTAACTATCGGTAGCGCGCTTTTAACCTCACGCAACGCGATTTAACCAGGTGCGGACAATAATAAACGGAACAACGTATTACAAGGAACGGAGAAAAGAAAGTAGATTGTATGAGATGCGCCATGTTCAATCATTTATCTAACGGAATCGGGATCGAAATTCTTGAGAATTCCAAAGATCGTAGAAGCTGCAGCCTGGCCTTGCTCCATACATATGTATGCAACCATCACACAAATACCAATCCGTTCCATCGACCGTATAACCTTAAGCATGAACGAGCCGTTGCCCCTCGATTCGTTAAAATAGGGAACTTCCATCCTGTTTCTCAAGGAACATTCAGATAAACGATAGCAAAGTTTATGTATCAATGTGTGTTTCTTTCCTGACACCAACTTGTTTGGTATAAGAATTTTCTTAAATTGTCTAACTTTCCAGTTTGTTTTTTTTTTCTTTAAATTACAATCAACACAGATCAACCGTCATATTACGATAAAAGTATTTTCTAATGATAAGTATTACTATCCTATAAATTTGAATGTATACTTTATTATTTATGCATTGCTTTTTTTCGGAATTTTATATATATAAATACTTGTATTAAAAAAAAAAAAAAAAACAAGAATTTCGATATATTTTACGTTGTTATTTATTACAATATTTTATAATATTTATTTCTTATTATAATTATATAATTACAAAGTATATTATAAAATTGTACTCGACAAAATAGTTGATGTCTTGATTGTACTAATTTGTGTAATCGATATACAAGATAATTTAGTATTTTCAGAATCATTTCAAGGGAGTAGTCGACCTCCATTTGAATTTTTCATTTCAGAAATACGAACCGGATGATCGAAATATGTTTCACGCAACGAGCAACAATTGCTCGAAGCGATCGATAAAATTTAACAAGTTAATGTCACCCCAAATTGTTAATCGTTAATCGACGACCGTGAGACACGAAGAAACCGGCGCAGATCCGCTCATCATCGTCATAATTTAAGTGAATGATCATACGGAACACACGGGTAACATCCGCCGACCGTGTGTGTGTGTGTGGGTCTCGGGAAAAAAATTCCTCGGAAAACTGAACACGCGTACATACGTAGGTTCTCGTACACGCAGGCACGCAGATAGACCGGCAAGCAAGCAAGCAGGCAGGCAGGCAGGCAGGCAGGCACGCAGGCACGCATGCACGCACGCATGCACGCACGCGCAAGGTTACGGGCGGCGGAACCTTCAATTATCGTAGGCCTCGCGAGTGCCGCTATTTTTCTCGCGGCCCTCGACTCACACGTATGCACGTACGAGGTTGCGAAAGGACTGCTTATCGAGAAAGATAGAAGGGTTGAGGGAGAAGAGGGGGACAAATACCTGTACGCGATCGTACTTGTGCTGATACATGTACGTCGGAAAACACATATTCGCGCTCTCCTCCGTTGCGTTGATCGTCCGCCTTTCCACTTAATCCGCGGTTGCTGCTGTTTACGCATGTAGGAAACGCTTGCGAATTATCTATCATGTGCTATATCATGTGGCATATATGTGGCTTTCTGTCGCAATTTAACTCGCGTCGCGAAAATGTCGCGAAATTACAGTCATGAAAGAATCGCAGTCTCGAGGTTGTAGTTTAAAAAAGATTGCGGTAAAAGGCGCGATTTGCGAAAGTTATCGATCGAATTTTTTTTTTTATAAAGCTTTAATTCTTTGGATATTTCGAAATAACAGTAAATGATAAAAATTTGATTCAAACGAGATAATTAAAAAAAAAGCATAGAATGATTATATTTATTTTGCGAAAAATAAATAGTCGAAGAAAAAAATTGAAATAATGAGATCAAGAGTGAATTACATTTAAAATATGTATCAGATTAATTGTTGCCAATCTAATTAAATATATAAATAAAAATCAAACAATTTCGAAATAACAGTAAATAATAAAAATTTGATTAAAACGAAATCATTTAAAAAACATAGAATGAATATACTTATTTTGCGAAAAATAAATAATCGAAGAAAAAACGAAATAATGAGATCAAGAGTAAATTACATTTAAAATATGTATCAGATTGATTGTTGCCAATCTAATTAAATATATAAACAAAAAATCGAACAATTGTGTTTTACGCAAAATATGTGGCAAACGTAGTAATCCGAAACTACACAGGAAATAAATTCAATGGAAAGTATTTTAGATTCAAGTGTGCATTAAACGCTGCAAATATTTTGAAGCATTAAAATGATTAAAACTCGTTGCAATTCAACAGGGTTTCTAGGATCAAAGCGAATGCTGCAAATGTGCATTTATAAAACAACAAACATCGAAAACAACAGTATCAAAGTCATATTTAAGTTCGACACTCGAAACGCTACGCTTGTCAGATTAACTTTCTGTGTAACGTAATGCGACACGCAATATGAATCGCCTATTAGATGACGATATAATTCGTTTCTTTCACTCGCAGTAAGTCGATTAAAAGATTTTACATCCAGATTAGCGAGACCCCGCATCGAGCTGGATGCGATGAAGTAGCTCGTCAAGTTGTATATACCATCGCGAGTAGAAGAACCAGTAGTTGAACGTAAAAAGTTACTCCAACATAATGCAGCTAACCTGCTTCACGTGGGTATTTGCCCATGGACAGGATATGTTTTTTTTAATGATCTTTTTCCCTCTCTTTCTTTTTGCAATACACGACTTCTTTGAGGAACGTAACATATATAGAGAGCTGCGCTTTTTATCTCGATTGTAATGCACACCTGCGTTTATCGCCAGAATTCATTGAACCCGTGTCTATTTTCTTACGTTCAAATAAAAAGTAAGAAAATGTAAGCCAAGTGAATGATATTTTTACGTATAAAATACATATGTCAAACGTTATCATTTAAGATGATTATCTAATTCTACGATGAAATTACCAGGAAGTAAATGATGCGAATAAATGTAGATTATTATTAGCTGTTGAGTGGAAATCTTACTTGTATATTGAATAAATATTTCTAATCATACATTATATATTACATTAGAAAAGATATTAATTTTATTTGCTTTCATAAAGATAATTTATAAAAGCAAATAAAGATAAAATCTTGTATATTTTATTGCTTTTTCCATTTACAAAGTACAACTATTCGTTATTTTCACGGTATTCACACAACTGATCAATAATGCGCGACATCGTCCTTTGTGTTGTAAACATAATAATTGTTTCAGGAAATAGTTTACAAAAATTGCAAATTCAATAAACCTTCCTGATTAAACGTTGCATTTACATTTCATTTTATATTAACCTGTAGAAGTGATACCAATTTCGAGCTTGTTATAAATTTTATTTAGAGAAAGATATCGAGAGAAAAAAATGGCGAAAAGGATTAATTTTTATAGCGACTTAAATTTCTCGCGCTCTTTCGCTCACTCGTTGCAGATCAACAACTATTTTCGTCGGCCTCTTTGTATCCGTGAAATTTTAAGTCGCGAAAATGACCGATAATACGTTAAGCCGGCCGTTTACACGCGCGGAGAGAATTTATTCATATTACGAAACGTAAAATCCCCTCGAGATGCGGCGGCCGCGCTTTGCAATTTCGTTGTTCTTACAATAAATCAATGTAAAGCATATACGTGCGCGCGCGCGAATATTTATTTCCCCCAATTCAATTCCGAGATATATATATCTGACGGTTCGCGTGTGGCATTTTTTTTTTTTATTTACGACATTCGCCAATACGTCCGATGCATTAATATTTCGGATAGGCATCAAAAAGAAACTGAGATGTGTAAAGGAAAGCGTCCTTAGCTCTCCCTTTACTGATTATTATGGATATAGGGCATTCTCTACCTTTCCATATACTTTGCTTTTACATACGTTATACCAACCTGCTCTCATTACTTTCTTGCCTCAACTGGGCGTTAACGGAATATCATTAACTCGTATGAACTCTATTCCTCTATTCCTTATTGCGGTAAGACATCTTTGTGACCATGCAGAGTCGAGTGCACGTGCGCTTACGTAAGAAAAAAATGTATGTATCATAAATCTATTTTCGAGATCTTTGTGTGTAAAGTAAAGTACTATAAAACAGGTTGAGATTTCTTAAACCGATATATTTTTCAGTAAACAGAAAGTACTGCTTTCTTTCATCAGAATCGATATAAATTTGGTTTCACTTGAGTTAACTCGTTAAAAATGTGTTAAGCATTTGTTGCTTATCTATTATATTTACTTATACATATATTGAGAGTTTTATAAAAATGTATGTAAGATTACAGTAATGTTTTATCATAATTTTCATTATCTATGTTTCTATAATTTTTAGTATATACATATTAATTTTAATTTTTCAGATTTTTATTTCTTAAAAAAATTATTTTTCTAAATAATAGAAATAAGGTTATCAAAAACCTATTATATAATATCTGATATAAAATAATCTCTAGTAAACATCTTTAAGTATAAATTTTATTTATTACTTTGAGTTAAGTGTTCGAGTATCGAGAAACAAATGTCGATTTTGATATTTTTCTCTACAAAAATCATTAAAAGATGAACGATTCAGTCGGCAAGATTCTATCCCTCTTGATACAAGAGCGATACGATCGCGATATCCGTTGCTATGTGGAATTAGCAACCAATAAATGCGGCTTAACATCTAATAATGGTCGAGTTCCTACCGACGTTTCAATTTCTCGGTCTCAGTCGGCGAGCAGGAGTAAGTACGATCGAGTAGGTTTTACCGAGATGTGAAAATGTATCCCCGAGGTGGAGGACGAGACGCGCGGTAATCACGCGATATCGCACCAAACGGCGTACCAGATCGTACGCTTCGCGATGAAAAAGTTCACGCCACCAAGCCGCGTGTGCCCCAAAGGCCAGATTACGAAAATCACCGAGCGCGCGCGCGTGAATCCGCTCGTTTACGCACACGTGGCGGAAGAGTGCGTGTTAGGGCGTGAACCACGACGGTCGACCGGCCGGTGCATCGCGATTTATTGTTTCCGCGATAAATCGACGTGAAATCGCTCGCGAGTAAACACCTTGCACTTCTATGCCACATGTTCGTAGCCCTCCTCTCTCTGTCTGTGTCTTCCTCTCTTTTCTTCATCGAAATATTTATCCGACAGTTTCAATGCTCTCGTTTCTTTCTTCTTTCTCTTACAACGTCCGACGATTGTTAATCTACGATGCTTTCCCACGTTTATCGTAACTATCGGGGGAGCCTACTATCCTGCTGCAAAGCTTTAAACGCAATCTATTTCACTGGGATGTAAGCTTGATTCTCATTAATTGGAAATGCGAATGATAAAGGATTACACGCAGTGCGTTCCGGGATACGAATATGGTTTGAATATATCGCTTTTCTACGGAAAATTATGCGTTTATGCAATATTAAGAGATATGTAATTAAAGACAGATTATTCCGAGCAAATTCTGATATAAGCGACAAAAGTGACTCTTTTTGTGGAAAAAAAATTATTTAATATTTTGTGTACATAAATTTCCAAAAAAAAAAAAAAAAATTCAAATATATTTAATAACATTCACGTTTCGAATAAATTTACTTACAAGAATTAAATAATTCTACACGATTTCGAATCTTACTATTCGATTGCACGGTATTGAATCTCATCGTGCCAATAAATGTCACGATGGAAATGGAAAACGTTTGTCCGTCAAATTTATTTTACCCGTGCGTGCTGGCACTATACGCATCATGTATCTACAATCTTTATTATCTTGTGAGTAGTATTGCGAGTCGGTTTTATCGTATCCCATCAAATTCCTACGAAAAAATGATGATGTGAAGCACAACGAATGTTGTCCCGTTATTTCAAAGCGAAATCGATCTCACGTCACGGCAAAAAAAAAAAAAAAAAAAAAAAACTATTCGAACGCACAGACGAACGCTCGCGAAATGCCAGATTGCACGTTGACTTTAGCATGATATTTTATCGTTGATTCTCCCACTTCTCTCTCGTCCGGGATTATAAACCAGCGCTCGATACCGCGGTCACGAGACAATCCACACCGACCTAAGTCTTGTTCTAATGCCCGCAGCGACGTACCAAGACACCGAGGGACCGAATGCATTAAGGAAACGCACTCTCAGAGTCACTTCGGGGACACGGTACGCAAACACACGTGTACGCACGCACATACGTGTCGTTCCCCGACGGTAATCCGCGAGGGAACGGGAAATTATATGATAATGAAGTGCTTCTGGGCGCGTCCTGTACACGCAGCACGGGGTCGAAAAGACAATACGATTTCGTCCGGGAAATATAATAGACCGACATAAAAAGTAAAACCGGAGAGAGAGAGAGAAGGGACGACGTCGTCCGGCGTAAAAGCGCAGCTGAGTGCGGTTCGTGATATTTGATATCGACATAATCGCTGGCTGCGCGCTGGTGGCACAAGCCCGACTCTATCTCGTTCTCCGCCTTTTCCTTTCACGAAAGTGCGAGAGGAAGAGAGAAAGGTAGAGAGAGAGAGAGAGGAGAGAGAGAACGGTCTCGCGGAATCGAACGTGAGTGCTGCCGCGTCGTCATGCATTGCAGGGACCGTCGTTGTGCTTGTCGATGCAACGACTCTTCGTGGCACCCTTCGACTCCACCGCCCATGAAGAGCGGTATGTGATGCGGCATTTCTCGATTCCACTCGAGCCCGCGATCGGGTACACGCGTCGTCCATTTCGATTTCATTTAGCCGACACGGGTGGTTTTCGACTCGGTAATGCATAAAAATGCATTTTATGCCACGACAAACGATCACTCGCCGAGACGTTCGTGGTGAGTTCGTAGTAATTTAGTTGCAAGCTCGCGACAATATCGAGAATATATGAATTTAAGGGAAAGGAAAAGAATAATATGAAATAAAGACAGCACAATTCACTTTGATTTTTTCAAAAAAAAAAAAAAAAAAAAAATCGTAAAAAATACTAAAATCGACATGTCGTTTTATTTCTCTCGTCCTTAACTGAAAGCTTAATATAACAATTTCTAAACAGTTAACTACAAGCAATTGCTCCTTATCAGAAGCTAATACTGAATAGTTAGAGAGTTCACTGTTGCAGAATTTAAAAACGTATTTTAAAAGTTTCTTCAAGAATCACATTTAAAGAAAATTTTATTAACTTTATACAATATACGAAATGCAAACGTAACGTACGTATCGCCAGCTACAATCGTATACAAGTGTCATTATAGTGATAGACAAAGCCTTTTTTACGATTCACAAAGAAACTATCTTAGCTCTATTGCGTTAATACATCACCGGCGACATACCTCCCACGCGTTACCGTGCGAAACGCTGACAATGGTACTGTAATAAAGCACGCGACTTATGTAACGACGTGGACCTATCGCTCACCTCGGTTGAGAATAATTCTTCGGTTATTTTTAATTCTTATGTTGCGAGCAATAAATTTCAAAGGAGTATATTTTGAAAGTAATTAATTAAAAAAACATTTAACATCAAAATCATGAGAAATAGTTCATTATTTTAATTAGTTTTTATCAGTTAATTACTTATATTATTTGCTTTTACCGCAAAAACATGGAAAATCCGCATACTCTTTGATTATTATTTTTTTTAAATTAAATGTAATAAAGCAGTGCTATATCTCAAGAGTAATTAATTTGAAATAACAAAATAAAAAGTAATTAATTGTTTCAATGTAGTTTACGCTTGTAGCAATATAAGCGTAGAAATATGTTTCATTATTTTGAAATTTATTTTGCAAACAAAAACAAATCAAGATTAAAAAAAACATTAATAATAAATTAAAATTTAACGATGATTTTTTAGCCATAATTTCTTGCCAGATTTTAAGCGGTTGAGAGTTTTATAATAATTTTACAAAAAGTTCTATGCATAAAAATTATTATAATAATAATTAAACAAATTAGATCGCTCGAAATGCTAAAGATAAATGAGATTTCAAAGCGAGACGTCACGTAGCATGTTCCAATTTTTTCCCAGACCATTCTTTTAATGCACTATTAAAGGATATACTACAATTTAAAGGCTCTCTTGTTTATAGCTAATTTTGTTTTTTGCATTTTTCCATATATATTTTTCAAGTGATTTATAAGAGTAAATAATGCAGAAATTGCAGCTTCACTACATCATTGCAATTTCAAATTTTTATATATTGGTATTTGATATATATTATTTGCAAATCTACAATTCAAATTAAGAATCTAGATTAAAGAATAAGTCAACACTTACCAATTTAATATGCAACAGCTTGTTGTAGAACACAATATTGATCTGTAAAACACAAAAATTTATCCAAAATATATAAATCATTGCCCAAGATAATTAATATTTCAGAAAATTATTATAGTATGATAAAATTTCTATATGTTCCTTTAAACAAACTCGTAGGAATAAAAGATCGTAAAATATTTTGTTTTACAAGCTTGTATGAAATATGTAATATAAATATGTAATATAAATATAAATAAATGTAATAAATAAAAATTTAATTTTTATATAAATGACTTAAAGAATTATAAATCTCATATACCAAATCTTGAAATATATCATATACATATGTACGTATATGTTTGTATGTTTAATAAATATATAAGATAATTAATTATAAATCTATATATTCTATTAGATATTTTAAATATTTCAAAACAAGACCTAGAATATATTTGCATCGTATTATACAATGATATGAAATAGATTAGATTAGACTAGATTATTAGTGCAAAGATAGTAGTGAATAATAAATAACGAATTAATTTAACAAATTCTAAAAATCATATCAATTGATCCACTGTCGCCTGATGCCTCTTCAGGCTTCTTCTTTCTCTCTATTTTTTTGCTGCTCTTTCACACGATATTCATTTGCGAAAATATGGTTAATTACGATCGTACGACTCACAAGAATGCAATGATCACCCGGTATTTTACTTAACACTTACGATATAAATCACATACAACACTATATTTTATATTGCGATAAAAAATATGCGAAAATTACACGGTTACCAAAATTACAATCTGCTCGGCATTGAAAAATGACGCGGTTAAATTTACATAATATTATAATATAACTGTTGTTAACGAATAATATATGTACGCACGCATTAAATGTACGTGTTGTAATGAATTGTTCGAGGTTTGATCTAGTTTATTGACTTCAAAAATGATATTGGCAATTTTATTTTGATATTACTCAATATTAAGCGATATATTGAGCTAATGGTTAATTGAGACGCGATAATCGTGAAAATTAATTAATCGCGCGAGTTGATAATCACTAATTATGAGGAATAATTGCGTTTCGAGAGATAATATGATGCGTTCCACATCGCTACCTGTTTATTCGAATCTCGCAGCACGAAGCAAGGGATAGAATATTCGATATGAATTTATTTTGTAGTGAATTAAATACTTCATGATATTAAGAAATAGTATCTACGGAATTGGACATTCGACGTCTTTGGCAGTACCGGTGTTACTCTTTATATACGAGTCATTGTCTCATGACTTTGAGTCAGTTATTCTGCGAGGCAAACAGGTAACAACGCAAGATATTTCTTCTTATAATCTTTCAACGCAATTATTCCGTGCTTTATTACAATTATCAATTCGCGCGATTAATTAGTTTGTGATTATGCCGATGTCATTTTTGAAGACAAACGTCGGATATAAAACAGATTGACTCGAATATTATTACGACGTGCGTATATTCGTTAACAATAGAAACAGCGTTGTATAAATTCGATCGCGTGATTTTTTTCAATACTGAGTTGATCGTAGTTTCGTATAATCATGTTTTCTTATTGCAATATAATAAATATAAAGCGTTCGTCGTACGTGATTTATGTCGCAAGTGAAATTAAGCGCCGTGCGATCGTCGTGCTCTAGTGATTAGTGCACGTGTAATTAATCGTGTTTTCGTGAGTGCCACGAAGAGCAGCCAAAAAGATAAACAAGAGAGAGAAGGAGGAAATCCGGGAAAACATCGAGCATCGGCGAAGCAACCCTAAACAATTTAGAATTTTGTTAATTCGTTATTTGTTAAATTAATTGCTTATTTATCTTTACAGTAGTAATTCAGTTTACATTATTATGTAATACGACGCACAAAAATATTTTAGATCTTATTTTAAAATATTTAAAATGTGTATAGTAAAAAATATTTAAATATTATAATAATGTTATATATTAATGTATATATATATATATATATATGTACAATTTCATTATTTTTATTATGTATTATTATGTATACATACATTATACATACATATATATATATATATAATATTATAAGATTTGGTATATAAAATTAATAAATCTTTAAAAAATATTTATATAAAAAATAAATTTTCATTTTTATCTTCTATTTCTTAAAAGTTTGTTTAAAGGAACATACAGAAATTTTATTATGCTTTAATAATTTCTTAAAATCTTAATTACTTTGGATATTAATTTATACATTTTGGATATATTTTTTAGATCAATATTGTGTTCTACAACTCCAGTGTTGTACTTTGTACTGATAAATGTTGAATTATTTTTTACGTGTATTTGAATGTAGAAGATTTGCAAGTATATCATATAGATATTAGTTATAGATTATACATGTAGCTATCAATACAAGTAAAAATTTAAACTTGCAATGATGCAACGATTAAAGAATTTCTGTATTATTTGTAATTTTATAAATTACTCTCTAAATTTTTTAGAGTGAAATTTTCACTCTAATCATGGAGCGAATAATTTCGCTTTTTTGAAAAATTGAAATTTCATTCTACTTCGACTGACAGTATTTTCATTATTGCTTGAAGTGAGGTTCCACTCTAAAAAAATTTAGAGAGTACTTGATATACAGATTGTCTAAAAATTCGAGACAAAATATAGATAAAAAAATTGTTGAAAAATTAAATAATAAAAGGCCTTTTATTATTTAAGGTCTTTTATTTCATGCAGTAATTTTGAAACATAAAAAAGCTAGAAAGTTATAAGTTACATTTAGATAATCATCATCTTTAAATTTGATTTTTTCGTGATGAAACTAACGGAGATTTATTACTTAATTTCGCGTATCAATAACGCTCTTAATATTTTAGTATCACAGCGTAGACTATACGCGATATAATCGGATACGTAGGTAACAATACGACATATCGAAAAAAACATTGCAATGGTCAAACCGCATAAATCTACTCCGACATTCGCCGGTGTAGACTAGCGATGCTAAAAGTACCCCATCAAACTGACGGCGGGGCCCGTACGATCCTTGGTGTTGGAGCCTTCTTGTCGTGTTTCACTCGAAAGTGGTATCCGCAGGTAGACGCGAGATATACACGAGAGACCCACGAATTTATAGTTTGCCGGTTAATATGCGCGGTCCCCTTGACCCGCATGTTCTTCTTACCTCATAAATCTTCGACACGGCCGCGGAATACTAAAACATTTTCGATTCCCCGCAGCTTCAAAGAAACAGATCCCATTCGCTCGGAAGAGTGTAACCATTTGCCTCGTACCCCTTCGCTTTCCTCCCGACGCGACGCCTTTCAACCGCGCAGCTATGGGGGGTTCGTTCCTCTCCCTTCGCAACAATGCCCGGTCGCGGGATCATCGAGGATCAACGCGAGTGAATATCGCTGTAAACCCGCCACCTCCTATACCCCCAGATCGGTGAATCGAAAGATTCCGAACGAGGGTGGCAGGATTGACTACTAAAAGGGTTGATAATAAAAAGATCTGCCCGTATAAGTCGAGAGCCCTCTCGAATCTCCTCCAAACGGAAACTGCCCAAACGATCTCCTGCCGAGAACATTGCTTTTCTAATTTTTTGATCCGCTTTGAAGTCGTTTTTATAACCGGAGAAGCCCCTATTTCAACATCTTATCCAAGGAAGATCGATAAGGCGACCATTCGCGAGTTAAACAGTCCTTCACATTCCCTCTAGTTTAGAGAATGTGATTTACTTATAAAATTCAATATAAAATTTCAAATTGCAAATAAAAAGTTTCTTCTCATCTTTTTCAATATTGAAAGCGTGACAATGATTAATAAAGAAAATTAAGAAACTTATAATATATAGATTTGTTAAAAGCACATTAGGCTAGAAAAAGTTAACTTCTCGATTAAATGGTGTAGAGGATGCCTAGGTTTTTTGACTCTCGCTCTGGATAATCTTACTTCGCGGAAACAAGTTTTAATTGCATTTTACTTTCCTCATTTTCTTTAAGTCTACGAAAAGTCTGGAGATCAATAAAACAGGCGTGTAGCTCTGGAACGAAAGATAGCGTGCTACAAGATGCATTGTACAGGAATAATACATAATGGGCCGTAAAAATGTTACACATATGTAACACAATTACGTTTCCTTGCTCGCCGCAACAAGAACGAGTAAATGTCAAGTGTCAAAGGTAGGAAAAATTTATTACAAGGCACGCCGCAATAAATTTCGCCTATCTCGCGTGGTCCTGCACGAATACCTTTTTAATTAAGGGCAGAAAATTATATCATAACAAACTGCTGATTCGTAATAAACTTGTCGATTCTTTATAGTTTTATAGGATTCGTATAATTTTGATTATATAGAAAGATTAATATAAAATAAATAATAAAAATATTAATATAAAACAAATAATAAAATTAGTTAACAGCTGTAATATTCTGTTAAAAATTAAGCAAAAAATAAATCAAATTAAATTGTTTCATAATAAATATTTTATAAAATAGCTTTCCCCTTCTCTCTTTTTATATAATTTCTTCATTTATTAAATAACTCTGTTTATTGTTTTATTTCTTTTTTGAAGTAGAACTGAAAGAGAGGTTTTACCACAGAGTCCTTCTGCAGACTAGGCAAAGCAAGACGGATAGGAGCAAAAAAGCTTTGGTAATCCATTACCGAAGCTCATGAATTGAGTGGATGCGGGATTTGAAGCCACGGGTCCACTTCAAAACTTGCATCAGAGCTAAACTCACCGACCTGAAGGGAAACACGTTTTTTGCAATATTTCGTATCGGCCTGACGATGATGCAAGGCTCGATGTACACGTAAGTAAGAAAACTGCCCGCGAACTCTCGGCGACGAGAGTAAAAAAAACGGAGCAAGAATATAGAGAGAAAAGTTAAGCAATCCATTATGCGGACTAGCCGCTTCGATGGTCAGCGTGTCCGCGACCAGCTCGTTTCTAAAGTCGCATCAGGAAGTGGCATCCGCGAATGAAGACGGATTTTAGTGAGATTTTTTGCATTTTGATCAGCTTCTCAATAAAAAATGTATGGCAACAGAAATTTCAATTCGAAAATATTTCCTTTTATATTGAAAAATATTTTTGTTTCAGATAAGTATTAATTTTTTTTTTTTTTTGCCTTTCTCAAATGTAAATGTGGAAGTGTACGATGATATATGATATATAAACTTGTGATTTAAAAATGTCTACACGTCTGTCTCATTAAAAGAGAGAAGGGGAAAGGCAGGGGGTGGGTATATATTTCAAGTGTATAATTTATTTTCTTGAAATACGCGCGAATAAATCGCGCGTATAATGAAGATCGCAAGTGCAACAAGGTCTAACAGGCTCGAAATGCCGACTCGACATGTAATACGAATCACATTTAACGCATACACGTTAATGGTCGATCCGATAATCGTACGCTACGTATGATCGAGTGCCCTGGTAAAACATATTAATAAAACTGATTCATAAAGGGGTTTATTCGACGCGATATTCGCGCGCATGTAAGGAAGAAAGCCCGACGATCCATTATGCAGCTTGTTCGACGTCGTAGATGCGATCGGCTGGCGAAGCCGCGCTAGAAGACCGGTCGAAACCCGTGGTTACGATTTCAACCGTAAACACGATATAAAGCGTAGACTATCTAGAAAAATTTCTGAAGAATGCATGAATTTTTATGTCAATTATCGTAAACTAAATCAGTTTAGAGAATGAACTGCATTCTTTTACATCAGGATAATCGAAAAGCGTAGAAAATTTCGATAAAACAAAGTTTACAATCTCCACGGTCCTTTGGGAATAACTCCCGAATTTTAAAGAGACCGCTTTCATACTTTAGCTTCTCTCCCCTAAATCTGTGGATATCCTTTCCTAAATCCATAGGTACTGGAAAGATCTTTTTTAAAGTTGTAAGAAACCGTTGAATATCGGTTGAACGCCTAAGCCGACTTAAAGAACGTTTCTCTTCAGGCTCGTAATTTCTTGGCAAACAAAAATAGCCAGTAAAGAGATAGATGAAATAGATTCTTGTTTATGTAATATCAATGATACTTTTCGAAAAAACATAAAACTACTTAAAAAAAAAAAAAAAAAAAGTAATTTAAAGCAGCCTATGATGTTTTGGAATTGATTAAAAATATTACCGTTTCATAGAAAATTGAATTAAAGTTTAAAAAATATTTTTAAAAATATAAAAAATAAAATATAGAGAATTATTTATATAAAATATAGAATGAATTTTTTCCTTATGCTTTTCAACATTTAATATCATCAGACTCAAAATTCTAAAAATAACATTATCGTTCATTAACTCTCGAAACTTTGAATAGTGTACTTTTATCATCGACAATGGACATTAGATCAATCTTATATTATCCGATCTTTTCCATTCTCACGCTTCCACCATCTGTATGTATGAACACCCTTGGTGTTGGAAAGCCTTTTGCATTAACGTAGGTACCTTCAAGGAAAACCTTGCCACTCCTAGGAATTACGCAAAGCACGATTTTGTGTTCCTCCACGTTTATAAACCACAAAATGGCGCAACTGGCAGCGCGATCGCCGGCAGGGTTTCCTTGAGCGAGAGCGTGTGTAAAATGGGAATTTTGCGTTAAAACGTACTTGGATATATAACGCCGTGCGCGACTGAAAACTCTCTATTATGTACCGCGGGAAAATTCGCGCGAGCTCTCGTACGTGTCGTCGAGCAACCATCGTCTAAAATCCACCACGTGCTCGCACTTGCGGTCGGTTCGACGTATATGCCAGCCACTCTTCCAGACCGACACGGTACTTCGATAAAGAGCATCGATAAAAAAACGACTCGCAAGCCGCCGGGATCCCATGCGGGCGCGGTAAATGCGCGGCAGAATAGAGGAAGTAAAGTCGAGCGATCCATTATCCGCGATCGCGACTATACGAGCGCATTCGAATCCGCGAAGAAGTTGCGCCTGGCATTCTACAACGTTCATTTAACGTTCGAGACCCGCAACTACCTTGATTCCCAATGCTGTGTTTACAGTCTGTCTCTGTCTCTTTCTTTATTCTCTTTCGCTCATAGATGGTTGAGACAGTTACGGCTTACGTCAAAATGCGCGACGTCAATGTATGCAATGCGTCGCGAATTATTCTTTTACGAGAGGATGTCGAATTTACATGTCCTCTACTAAGATCACCGAAACGTAAGTTTTATGGTTCTGTGCGGGAATCTTACGATACGTTTCTTTTAGCTGACGCGATGTAAAAGAGGTACAATAAAAAGAAAAATTGATAGATCATTTGAGAAAGTATCTCGAAACGACCGCGTAGGAGAAAATATAAAAGGAAAATTCAAACGACCTAAAAACGATTTAAATTCTAGATATCGTCTGTACGATAACTGTGAAAAATAAGACCTTATTGAAAAAGGTAAAGCATTACTTTTACACACACATGTTTAAAATAAGATCCTCAATATGTTATTATATTTAAATAAGTTTCAACAAGCGATGACAGAGAAATCGCCAATCATCCGCGTAAACTTTCCATTTTAAATACGTTAGAGATTTCTATTTATAAAACTATATATTTCTCATTTATAATCTTCCGCGCCTTTCACTGTCAATTTCATTTCTAATATTCTACAGAGAAATGCATTTAATGCATAAACATAGACGGATATCTCTATTTATCTATTTGACGGATCCTAGCCGCGTCGATCCCTCTGGCGATTCGAAGAATCCTCAAAGGCAGTAAAAGTACACGTTACTCATCGCGAATTTATGTCCGATATGCATCGTCTAAACAGTTTTCTCTCGCGCGTCATGGCGAATAACGCGCGCTTGATGGAGTTACTTTAATAAAATGTATCAATAAAATGAACTCGCGCGCTATCCGAGAGAGAGAGAGAGAGAGAGAGAAAGAGAGAGAAGGGAAAGTGGAGGGAACGAGGAAGCAAAGGAATGAGGAAGGAAGGAGCAGCGCGGGAGCGAGCAAGGAGAGGAAAGTTGGGCAATCCATTACGCCAATCCAGGAGTCTGGCCGACTCTACGGAGCGATTCTGAATCCGTGTGTGAGTCCACTCTCGAAGTTGCGTCAAGGCTAAATCCGCGGCCCCTTTGTGGCGATGTCCGCGCTTCTGCATACATTCTCGCCCGATAAATATACCCTTTGGCAGTATAATCCAGCTCTGCGCGCGCGCGGATTCCACCAGCACCGGTAGCTTCTGAGAACCTGCCCCGAGCTTTGAGCTCGAACGAGCGGAGGATCTCCGCCGCGGGAGGCACAAGCCGAGCGATGGAGATCGTGTCTTTTTCTCCTCTCTTTCTTTCTCCGATGTGGTTCCTCCCCGAACCACATCGTTTTACCCTACCAATCGACAGACAATCTTCCCCCATATACCGCTTTTACTTCTTCATCATCGTCACCGTCATCGTCCTCATCGTCATCGTCATCTTCTTCTTCTTCTTCTTCTTCTTCTTCTTCTTCTTCTTCTTCTTCTTCTTCTTCTTCTTCTTCCTCCTCTTCCTCCTCCTCCTCCTCCTCTTCGCTCGTTCCGTTTCCTCCTGGCACGCTATACACGCACCAACACGCGGGTCAGGAAATTTTTCGTATTTCGTTATTCTCTCTTTCGCTCTCTCGTCCCCGCGGCATCGATCTACAGATTGCGTACAAATAATTTTCGGAATGCCAAGAGACGTATTTGTCCGTCCTAAATTCGTACTCGTTGCGGTATACCGGGCAGCAGGGCCGAAGTGATTTTCACGATGGAATTTCCTGAATTTTCAATTCTCCTCCCCTCTGACCGTTCTCTCTCTAGCAAGCGTTCTCTTCGAAAACGGAATGTAATCTAGGGTAATACGGCGCGTAATGCAATCGGTACTTTGCGGCCGCGTCTTGACTTCCGGAACGTGTCCACAATTTTCGTGGATGTAACGTTACGCTTTCCGATGGACTCTCGAGTTTATCCCTGCTCCCGTGTTTAAGCAACACCGCTATAAAGAGCATTCCAACATCGTAGATTCGAGGATAATGATGGAAACCTTTTGCATCGATAATTTCTGTGAGAGATGTGTGTCACGATATATATTAATTTACCTCTTTATATTTATCAATTCACTTTTTTTTTTTAATTATTCTGTTGCATCGAATCTTTCAATTAGCAATTTCGTTAGCAATGTACATTTTTTCCATAACGTGGAAAATCAAACTCATCAATATTATAGCAGTCAATCAGCGATTTGTTTTGATTATCGAACGCGCATCCGATGTTTCCGTCCCACGCGTTTGATTAATCGAGTACTCATTTCCGTTATTAATGACATCTCTAGCCAAACAAAGAGAGAGAGAGAGAAAGAGAGGGAATAGAGTTCGAAACGGCAATTTACGAAGCTTGTTCGTACGTGCGTCGCAAACGTGTTTAAGGGAGGAACGTTAGCGTTCGCTTTAACGTTCACTCGAGTCGGCCATGGTGCGGATATATCGGAAAAAAGTTGCCAATCCCCCTGCTAGAATTCCGACATGTTTTTGCGGCGGTATGCCGACGAGTCCGATCAAGTCGGACAGTGCACGGCGTCTTCTTCTTGCGAGGGATTAATGCCCCGAGATGTCTACACCTACGAAACACGCTCCACGCGCTCTCCACGCTCATATCGCGCGAGCGAGAAATTCGGCACACGCGTCCATCGCTATCGAGAGAGAAGAGGCTGACTCTCAGGTACATACACCTACGTCGAATCCCACGCGTAATTCGCTACCGTATCCAAAGGGCCCCGAAGAAGTTGAGCCCCTATATGCCCATGGTAAGGCACGTCACGTTCCTCGGGTGGGTCTCGTTAAATCCAAACAGGCAAAATTCGATGTACTACGCAATATAATACAGTATTGTAAAGCAATATCTCCCGAAAGAAGAGAGAAGCAATGGCGGGTGGCGGTAGAGCAAACAGGTTTTTCGAGCGGGACCCCAAACAACGATGACGACGTATGCTTTGCGCAAGTCGCAATAAAAATTTTTTAATAAAAAGCCTCACCTGCGCGCATCCTGTGGTCGATTTGTTAGCTTCTTTGTGGAGACGCGATGGCGAGAGAAAAAGAGAGAGAGAGAGAGAGAGAGAGAGAGAAAGAGAGAGAGAGAGAGAGAGAGAGAGAGAGAGAGAGAGAGAGAGAGAGAGAGAGAGAGAAAGAGTAGGAAGGAGGAGAAAACCAAGAGTTGATCCATGTTGCGAGGAAGGACAGAAGTAGAAAGAAAACGGCGCCATTATGACGTGCGATTGGATTTTGCTGCTTGTTTGCGAGTAGGAGCGTATCGTATGTCAATACTTTTCCTTTTCGTTCTGTATGTAAATTCGAGCCCCGTGGGGGCGCAAGGGCAGCATCAATCAATGGCAGACGGCGGCTGATTAAAAATTGCGCAACACCATGAATTATTAATGCGACAATAAACGTGCAAATTCCTTTCGTACGCGAGCGTCGCTTCTTATAATGTACGATTGCCGGGGCCTTGCCGTTTTAAGAAATTCCCTCTTGCGCGAAAAATTCACGCAGCTACCGAAAGTCTAATAGAGCGACACGCGCCCGCTGATGTTATTATAGCAGCTCCGTAAATTGACGTTTCATCGATATTTTCAACAATTTTTTATAATAGAGTGGTGAAAAAGAAATTAATGATAACATCTCCATTATTTGTTACCTCAATGTTAAAACGTTGATAAAGAAAAATGTAAATTAAATGTGAATAATTTCGAGATTGATAAATCGTTAATTGAAATAAATCTCTGCGTTTGAGTTTTATATAGGACAAACAATATTGTTCGTTTGGAATTTTATCTTCAATCAAAATAGTCAATAGTATTCTCCAATATTGCCAACTTTTAATTGTAATTTAAATTTGAATAAAGCTAAATTTTTATTTAATAAAAAAAAAATAGGAAAAGGACAAGTTGCAAGTAACGATAAAAAAGGAAGAATTAAGAAAGAAACTAATCGTATTCTCTGTTTCTTATTTCATTTTATATTGATAAAAAAAAAATTTATATTAATATATGAGAGAGATTAAAAAATATGTGAAAATTGATATTCGAAAAATACATTTGTTTTTGTTTTCTTTTTCTTTAAAAAAATATATATAGTTTATATCCGCGAATTTATTCTGGAAAAATATGATTGTATATTTATTTTTTCGTTCACAAGAATATGTAACAAAGTTCATTCAGCGATTTAAGAATGTAAGTATCAAGGTAAGAATGCATCTTCTCGACAGCAACAAATTACGGTTAACGAAATAAAATTTCTACAATGATGTTTTATGTGTTTTCGGAGGACAGTCGCGCAAACAAAGTTTTCGGACACCCTCCATGGTGAGAATAAACGATGTTAATAAAAATGACGAGTGTATCGCGCGCGAGGTACAAAAGCAGCGCGCTTTAAGACCCTCATCAGCGCGTAAGCGATGTATTTCGTATAAACCCGAGAGAAGGACGGTATATCTCAGTGCGGATGCCACGATACTCTTCCTGGTCGCCGGTTCGCCGACCGTACGCCTGAAAAAATCTGAATATTTCCTAAAACGACAAGCCACGTCGTTGTACTTTAAGCAGACGAAGGGAAAGGAGGCAAAAAGGCAAGAGGGGATACCTGGTGCACGAAACCTCCCACGCGGGTAGTTATCTCGGTGACTTAATACCAGGTAATGTGCTCTCCAGTTACATCTCAGACGATTCGACCGGGTCGGCTTGCCCGGGTGCCAGACGCACTAAACTGGTGATGGGTGACCCACACGGGATAAAGGGGGGCAAAAATGGCGGAGTAGTCTGGCGACAAGATGGAAAAAGCAAGAAAAAGGGAGAATGGAAGGAAGAGAAGCAGAACGAGGAAAAATTGAGAGACAAGATGGCAAGAAAGCGGAAGGTGTGATACTCAAGTCACTCGATATCCGGTCTCGTAGACCTATCGCGCCGCGTCGAAGCAATCGGAAACTCCTTTCCCCATGGGGAATTTATCAGCAACCCATTCGCATCTTCGTTTTAAGCGTGCGCTCGATATCGCATGTACTAGACAAATGCGATTTCGATCCAATTCGTATCTAGAAAGTTTAAGTCGATCTCCTCGTACGAAAGATATGGATCGCTCAGAGATTCCGACTCGATCTTTTAAAAAAAAAATCAAATAAAAAATACGGTCATAATAAAAGTTTTATATAACTCACACTTGTTGGAAAGATTTTAAATTTGAATTTTATCATCTGTCAACGTAAAGAAATAAAGTTTTGTTTTGATATTTTATCCTACGGTCGCGTATCGCGAGCAATCTCGTCCTCGCACACATTATCGAGATAAAAGGAGCATAAGTTTACATCTTCTATTCGAATAGAAATAGAAGAAATAAAAGTTCGGTTGTCTTGTTAATGGACAAGTTTGTCGTGAGAATTGCGGGAGCTATCGAGATTCGGAATCTCGACCGGTCGGTGAGATAATAACATGGGCGATATCCCGTGGGAGATATGCGTGTCGTCGATAGGACTATTGTCCACCGGTAACAAGATATATAGAAGAGCGAAAAAACAGGGACGCGCTACTTAAAATTCTTAATGGCCGGGTGCGGCGTAGAAAAATGTCAAGAATTCTCCTTTCTCGCGAAGGAGACTAGTATTTCAAGACTAGTGGTCGGTTATCCACATAGGAGCCGAAGGACGAGCCACGGACTCGAGGAGGACAAGCGAGATCTCGAGGGTGGGAGAACGATAGAACCGTGTCCGTGTATGTGAAGGAGACGGTAATTGAAGAATAAAAAACAAAGAACATATGGCGAGGTGTTGAAGTTACCCGATCCTCGTGTTTGTAAACCTACATACATGACGATCCGAGATATTCTTACTTTCGCCAACGGCTCATTATTGATGAGTTTAATGGGTACTCATTCTTTTTGCGCGCACCCTCGTTTTCATTGTATTAGGAATATTGTATTGTTAAATGTCGCACCTAATAAGAAGCGCATTCTACGAGCAGAAGCGCAAATTCTATAGCGAACGCTTAAACTATCGACTATATGGGTGGGGCTTCACTTCTAATATAGATCGACTCGCGCAAACGTAAATATAGTTGGATATTCGATTTACACAGAGTAAATTGAGAAACACGCTGAGGAACCGAGGAAATTGTGTGCGTGTGTGTTCAACGTTTCGAAGTAATTGGAATCTTTTATTTAACATTTAGCAAAACATATATTAAAAATGTGATTAAACACACATAGTGCTTGAATAATCTCGAAAAATAAAATTTCTCTTCTACATTTGTCGAGATTATCTGATACTACTGAATTTCATGTAACTTCTATCTCGTGCATATCTACACAGCGGGATTGGTCGAGAAAGTCCGGTGAGGGGAAAAAAACATGGTAAATTTCGATTTTTACTATTTCAGATTTTGTTCAATGGAATAAACTAGCAAAAAAATAACTAATATGTAATACTAAAATATATTTATATAACTTTATGTAAAAAACTATTTTTGTTTTAAGTAATAAAGTATCATACTAATAATTATAGTTTAAAAAAAATAAGTATCACAATATATAATAATAGTCTTTTTTAATGCAAATTAATGTGTGAAAATTTAAAATTTTTAACATATTACTAAACTTTATGTAAATTTTAGTTTAATAAGAAAAATCTAATACGAACAGAAATAAAAATTTTTATCAATATAGATCCTGGTTCGCGTTTACCTTTTAACATCTATCAAAAAAAAATTAATTTGTTTATTACGTCAATTCCTATTACTAATCTATGAATTTTATTTAAATAAATTAAAAATTTAAATTAAAAAATACTTTTTCAATCGACAAAAATATCGAAAAGTTTTTTATTTATTTTAACATTTTTAATAGAAAAGACCAATTTTTACCAGTTTTTATCATTTTACATGGAATTTATCAAAAAAATTTGAAATTTTGCTATTCTAAACACTGCTACACATACGAGAATTTCCTCCCGTACATTAATTAATTTATTATTCAATTAATAGTAACTTGTTCTCTTGTTCTAAAAAATATTTAATCTAATTTAATTTTTTTATTCTGTTTCGAAGGTGCTTAAAATTCAGGAAATATCGAAAAATTTCTATTGTAGCTCGATGTAATTCGTTTGAGTTTTATAATCTCTGTCAAACTTATTTTTATTTACGAGAAATAATTCCTATTTGATTCCATCTAGGGTGTGAAAACAATAATATTTAGGGATTCAATGCTCATGTTAAATCGTCCTCCTCGGTTACATTTATTTTCACATACTAGATGGAGTCAAATATAAATTATTTCTCGTAAACAAAAATGTATTTGATAAATTATAATAAACAAATAAATTGCATTAGACGATATCCGACTTTGTATTATCCAACAATTTTTGAGATAGGGATTCGCATGCGCGCCCCACCGCAAAAGTAAATCAAATATAAATTATAGAGTTCTGAACACAAGCTAAGATAACTGACCAGATTATTTGAGTAGACTCGAAAAGATGTTCATTTTCCAGGCCACCGCTTTTGATGACAAACAAACTGATATTTCTCTTCTCGCTTATTTACACGATTATTCGTTAATCCGTGTATTGTAATTTATGTATTAGAATCAGTAAATATTTAGTCATATTTTTATTTATGAGAAATAATTTACCTAACTGCAGTATAAATACTTACTCTCTAGTGTATAAAATTTGACTTAACTGATACATGTGCACGGAAAAAAATGTATATATATTTTTTTTAATTACTTAGTTTTTTATTTTGATATTTCTTATGAATTTTTTGTAAAAAGATAACAGTTTTTATGAAAAATATTGTAAAATTTATCCTCTCTTTTATGCGAGACAAAGTCGTTTGGTTTGAACGTGAATTCGATGTGAAAATTATATGGATCGCTAGGGGAATCGAAACGCCGAGCGTTTGAACTTTAAGGAATATCGAATTACTACGAGAGAATCCGATACACCGCAACCTACCGAAATTCAAGTTTTCTGAGATCGGCCTTTATAGAATTTATCGCTAACGATCGGCGGCACGCCGAGGCGTCTTTGCTGTTCGAAGCTTTCATTGCCGGCGAGCATCGGCAAGGATTGCACCTAATAAGAATCGCATCGTACGAGCCAGGAAGCGACACGGTGCGCTTTGCAAGGTACGTCGAGAGTCACGCGGTAAGCATTTAACCTATCGACAGATAGAGTTTCACGTTGAATGGGTATTCTCCGATGGCGAGGTGGAGAAGGAGAATCGTTAACATTATTCTTAACGGTACGTCGCGCCTTGCGAGCAAACGATAATTGATAGAAAAGAATGGCGGGGTTACTTTGTAAATTGTACGACCTGTCTTCGAGTGCGCGAACGCTAAAACGTTATGTATCGGCAATAGATGCAAGATGTAATACAGCTTCCACGTGCCGATGCACGACGACGTCAAAGTCGCTCCAATTCCGGTTCAAGTCCGACTGTATTGCATTTTACAGAAATGTCTCGTTGCAGCTGACGATACACGCAATGTTCGCTGCGTTTGAGATAGCTAATGTAAATAATCAATCTCGAAAATTTAAAGGGACAGCTATTTATGTAATGATATTTTTAAAAAGAAGTAAACAAGATTGAGAATATATATATATATATATATATATATATATATATATATATATATATATATTCGAAGAGAAAATTACAAGTAAATTATATGTATACTCGGGCATTCTCTTTTCACCGATGTGTATATATGCAGTGAGGACCATAGATTTGGTCCGTCGCTCTTTAAGTTACCGTTTAGCTTTGACTTAGCATATACTTTCACCTCGACTATCAACTCTAGAAATCCGGCTTGCCTGTAAAACTGAAACGACAACTGTTCGGGAGATTCCGTGCGCGTTGCGCACTCCCGGGCCTCCTCAAAAGCCACCGTACTTCAAATCCATCACTGAGATAAAGATCGGTTTTTTCAACGGATAATGTTTCACGTTCGGAAGATACTCCCGGCCGATCGTTAATTACCGCCAACGATATACGTCCGAAACTTTTCTATCGTCGGTTTAATGACTGTCAGACGAGTGGAAGGTAGAACTTTACGACGGGCCCGGGGTGGCAGATTGGAGGCGCCTGCTAACCAGGTGGTGATTCGAAAAGGCTCGATCCGATCCACGCCATCTGCTAAATCGTCGCCAGCTATATAGAGATCTATATAATTTTCGCATCGAATTCGCGTTTAAATCAAACGACTTTGCCTTTTCATATAAAAGAGAAGATAAGTTTCACAATATTTTTCATCGAAACTTTTATCTTTTTATACTTTTATAAAAAAATCCGTAATAAGTATCAAATAAATAAAAGAATTAAAAAACCAATATATATATATATATATATATATTTATTTATTGCTATATGTAATAAATAAATATAGTATATAATAAATAAATTTTTATCAACTTCGTAGAAATTGAATAAGAAACTTGAGTATAAATTTTACGATACAGTGAATATAAGTTTTATACATCATTAATTTAAATTGCCAATGTAATTTCCTAAATGCTGTAGATAAATGTGACATGTGAGAGATAATTGCCAATACTTATCTTTACGTTTAACGTGTTAATAAAATTTATAGTTAACCAAGCTAAGGTTCGATGCGTGAATTTGTTTCAAATTTTTCCTTCTTCATTATAAAACATATATACACACTCATTTAAACGAGATGCTGCGGGCAAGTCAATTATGAGAATTTTATAATTTAACCCACCAATTGAAATATTTATCTTCGTTAGCGCTTAAGTAGGAACTACATTTCATTCCATAACGATCGCGGGTTTCATTGCTGCTGACAAGTCGAGCATTACAAAACGGCGGCGCTTGAAGAAGGAAATTATTCCTGCCAAGCGTGAGAGACGCGTATCGTGTCGAAAAGCAAGTCGCATCTTCTTCGATATACCGAAAGATTTCTTTCTTTTTTTTTTTTTTTTTTTCTCGTAAACGCATCTCGCATGGAGAGGGAAAGGCGGGAGGACATGCTGAAAGGCTGCATAATCGTCGTATGGCGTGTGGCCAAGCATTAACATATAATGGTCACCGTCATTCTTCTCTCCGTCACGTAGGACCGCGTTTAATCATTCTCGGTCATCCCGTCACGTAATCCCCTTTTCGAGCGATTGTCAAGAGAGATTGCGGAGCATTAATTTGAAAAATGCATCATCGTTGTGTGGCTGGGGCAGTGTATAAAGCTTATTATCCAAAAACACGAAGCTCGGGCCCATCATTCAGCGATTACGCCGCTACCGACCGATAGATCCGGGGGAGATGGATAGATATGTATATCATGTAACGATTGAACATCTGAAGCAATGTTTGCCTTTCTAATCAATCTTTTTCCTACGAACACATTATATCTCTATTACATGAAGGCAGCAGCTTTTTCATTTTTATAATAGGACATGTGAGATTATAACGAATACTTGTTTCTCACTGCTAATAAGTACAGAAAAAAAATTTATTTTTCTTATTTTTATTATCTCTGACATATTTCATCTCTTACAAGCTCGTCGAGTTCAACTATATAATTTATATATATGTAACTAGATTTAGTATATGTATTTTCAAGATAAAATAAGAAATTATAAACAAGTTACAGTTACAATATATAAATAAATAAAATTTTATTAGTCGTATAAATATTATTAATCATAAATATTATTTTCCTAGATTTTTATTAATTCAATAATTATTAAAATAAAGTTCTAATGAATGTGTAATACATGTGTCTTTATAGGTTTACATTGTTAATAATTGCATATTTTAACGAGCGATTAAAATAAATAAATCGTTAATCTGCGACTTAGACCAGTGCCAATTCGAGTTGCATATGCAGTTCTCGATTTGGGACGAAATCTCCCGTGTACGCCGACTGAATTTCTGCTGCTCGAAATTATCGGTTCAAGTTTATACGACGTTGGCCGCTGCTTGAAACGGCTGCAATCGACAAGAAACTCCTTTAATTCGCATCGACTCAACCGATACGCGCGTACGTGAGTTTCTCTAGGATATTAAATTGTCTTTATCGCTAAACTCTCGAGTACGTTAGCCTATCAATGTGGCAAATAGACGTGTTGCAGTCGGACTGCACCTAGAGATAAACGACGACTACCTATGTTTTTATGTCGACGTGTTATTAATAAAAGAATTGATGATAAATTAACAATTTTTTTTTTTTTTTTTTTACAACAACGTATACTTCAAAAGAATTCTCTCTCGATGCCGTAATTAAATAAGATCTGCGGAGAAATATTTTTGATGTGAATAAGAGAACCCTCTCATTCGATACTCGTTGTTATTATATCAGTTCTCGTTGTCGGTCAGATACAATCGATCGTGCGGATAATGATAGTCATAGCGGAAAACGGTACAAAACTCAGCTAATAATAATACAGAGAATCTATGCGACGGCAATTTGAATAACGATCGGGAATTAGAGACGTGACGGGCGCGATACATCCCAGGCGGCCCGCAATCAGGGGGTTAACAAGCCGACACACACGGCACGCTCGTAATCGAGAGAATCGAATTCGCGGATGAATAATTTACACGTAACCCGGGATATCGCACGCGTACATCGCGCCTCCAAGATCACGCGCATAAATATTCCCGCCGCTGGCGTATACGCGGGTATAACCGATGACAGATTGGCGAGGCGGTTTATACAAAGCGCGTAGGGAAATAATTCGTCGTCCCGACAACCTCATGGGCCTTAAGTTACTCGCTACGATGTTATACAGTACATCTATCCGCGACTTAACGCGTCAAGGAAATCCACCGTACGGAGAGCCTCCTGCCTGCGGGAAACGATGGCGACGGCAGTGCATGAAAAGAGATGGAGAAAGAGAAGAACCTTTCTTAGGTTCCATTCTTTCTTCCTTCCTTCCTTCCTTCCTTCCTTATGGTGTGAAGAGAGTACCTCTTCCATAGCTCTGCTATCTCGGCGAATGCATTCGCTCTCTCCTCGCCTCGCGCGCCTAACGAATAGACGAGTCCGCGTGAAAACCGATTAACCACAACCTTCCTTGCGTGTCCCTAAATAAATAGACGCACATGTGTGCGCGTATATGAAAATTTAATCTGACTTAAAAAAAAAAAAAAAAAAAAAAAAAAAAAAAAAAAAAAAAAAAAAACCGATCTTCGCGCCTCGAAAAATCGCGCGTATAATGTACGACACGTGGCGATACGTCACCTTTTCCGTTACGGTACTCGCTATTTATCATTTCGTCCATCTTCTACATCGCGTTAAGATACACTGAAACGCGGACGGTAATAAATCTTGCGATCCTTACTAAGATTACGCTGTTTTCGTAGTATATTATGTACTATTTACATTGTATATAAATGTAAAATTTTGTAAGCGGTATTACGGCGCGAAACACAATTATTAACACTGTCATAGAATTACTGACAGCTCATTAATAAAATTCTATTTTTATAAATTCTAAAATATAAAGACACAAGAAAACTACACACGGGCTACGCAGTGATGAACTCTTTACCAAACTATTGCGCATAATCATTTAAATAAAGAGATAATATCGTTTAAATAAAATACATATTATATTTGAAAGTTTATTTTACCTGAGAATAATAGAGATACAAACATAAAGCAGGAAAGCATTATTAAAAGCAATAATTTTAAAATTATTAATTAAAATAATTTTATCAGAAATTAAAAGAAATAATTTTATCAGAAATTTCCATTTGAAATAACATATTTGTAGAATATTTCCGCATTTAATCATTTTAAATCTTTTCATTTTTTTTATATATAAAACAAATATGTATTTAAGCCGAAAGGAACTATTGTATTTAATGCTAATTTATAGAAACAATTAACATAATTTAATAAAACACAAACAAAAATAATAGGATAAGTATATAGGACAAGTTTATTAAAAATAGTATTTTTAAATATTTCATTGACAGAAAGAATTATTTAAATTAACTGCTCAGAGCAAACGTCTGCAACGAGAAACATATATTTAAAATATTTCTCATTTGTATAAAACCAATTAAATATTTGAAATAGTATATTTGAACACATAGAAATAAATTATATTACTTTATATTATTAAACATTTATATAATTTGATAGGAAAAATAAAACTGGCGGTTAAATCGTTTTATTTTCTATGTAAAAAATTTTTCTTTTCCTATCTCTGTATAATATAAAACGTATCAACTCGATAATATTTACGCAAAAATATTTTTTTACACTCGCTTTTACGATTTCATGTACCTATTCCACATTTAATGATAAATAAGTCAAACATGAGCTCGTAGCAATTTTATCGTGATCATGGGAACGTGCAATTTTGAAATGTACAGTTCATTGTTGGAAAATTGCTATTATCAGAGCCAAAATGGAATAGCATGAAAAGAAGCTTTCAAGCTGCTTACGGTATCGCAATGAGGTATCTCGACAATCTCACCCTATTACTTTTACTAGATCGCTCTATCGAGCATCGAAGATAATTCCCTAAGAACGGCATGGCATTTTTCCCGTTTCTTATCAAACATTTATCTTGCCGTTTGCCCGGCGGCTTGAATATTTGTCGACGGATATATGATTTTGCATCCCAAATCAACAATTAGTCGGGCTTAGGAATGCTTTACGATATCATCCAATCCGCCGTAGTCTCTAGAGGCCTTCGCCCATCTACCGTCGCGGCCTATATCGTGATACATTGCCTCATAGACGACGTAATTACAATCTAACTAGAAGCTTGAATATTTCAATGGCACGGACGCGCGTGTACAATGTTGCATCTCAAATCGGCAAGTGGGCAATTAACGATACGACCGAACCGGTACCTCTCCGATTCTGAACGCGTCACTTTGCATTTAACCTGTCGAAGCAGCTCGTAACGAACTGGAAATATTAACACGAAGATATAGATACATCTAAAATGGCAATAAAAGTTGGTCAACGTCAACGGGAGGATGTACGCTCTAATTTCAATATTGTATATCAAATATATTCTGTACTACTACTACCATCATCTTCACTATACGCATCAGTGATCAGTTGCGTGTTGCCGCAATTATTCATCATCGTATTTTCAACGGTACAGAGCAGACGAAGCGAGACAAGAGAGAGTTTGGTATGCAAATAAAGCTAAAATGAAGAATAGCGTACTGTCATGCTCGCCGAGTTGTGAAAATCTTTACTCAGAAATAATAGATATAACTAATGGCAATATACATTACTCTTTAAAGGAACTTTGAGTTATTTGGTAGCAAACTGTCGATATTAATCATTGATTTCATTTTATAATTAATCTATTACTTCACATAACGTTTAACGATTAAAAAAAAAACACATTTAATTTAAAAAGTAACTTTTCTTCAAGTCTAAAGAAAAGAGTACTCATTTTTAGTAGTCTTTTTTATATTCCAGTGTAATAGCTTATCTTGATTAAAATGAACAAAAATTCGAATGTCTAAATATGAGACAAGTAACGTTCATTGGTTTGTTTTCGATATTTCAATTATTTTAAATTACATTCAATTGAATGTTCGAATTTTTGTTCATTTTAATCAAGACAAGCTAAAGCTCCTTATCAAAATTTTAAAAAATTTGAGCTAAAAATAATAAAGGAGCCATTTTAAGTATTTTATATTAATAAAATTGTAACTGAAGATATTGAGTATGACAGATAATTCTAATAAATATTTTTCAATTTATTCAATTTTATTATGGGTTTTCTAAGTCATTAAGCAGAAATTTATAATATTAAAATAAATTCAAAATGATGAAATCAATATGGCAAATACCAAAATTAATTTTTCACGTATTTACTAAAATTCATATAGAAATTATAGAAATTTTTCAGGTCGAATACCAATGCAAGATTAAAATTTAATATAGATAAAATAAATAACATTGATGAAATAAAACTGATTAAAATTGATGAGATAAAATTTTTCCAGCACGTCACTGTAACTATAGCATGATAAATTACGCTAAACTCCTTTTGACATGAAACTTTTTCAAATTCTAACACAATGGAGCAACTCTGATCATAAAATCGCATTAAAACAATAATTATTCTTTTTTGTTGGATTATATAATGAACGGCTTATACATTAAGATAAAGTTCAGCCTATATGACAGTGTTATATCTCGCTAGCAGAAGCCGACTACTACTACGCATGTATAAGTTAAGCGCTGATCTAATACCGATATGTGCCACCGGACCATTTGTCTCCGAGGAACGGTAGACCCGGCGCTAAGCAATCGTTTCATTGACGCTTCTTCACGAGCGATAGTCGTTGGGATGAGAAATTACGTAGATCATGCGACGGACTGTACCCCCAGATAGACTATATCGAACAAGGTACCCTACTGCGTTGCCGACACGAGGGGCACTGTAAATGGTAAAGACGACTGGTGTGTGTGCGTGTGTATTTGTGAAAGTAGTAGAGATGGTTTGTGGATGTACATGCGAACATGTATGTATGTACAATGTACAGATAGGCACCGAAAGTGGTCATGGGAAAGGTATCGGTGCGTTAAGGCCAAGACTGGATTCCGCGGGGCGAGGCCGGCTCGTTGGCGGGTAGGAGAGTGTACAAGGTCTTCGATACCTCGTAAATTACCGCTCGGTCCCCCCTTATCACCCCCGCTACCGCCCTCCCGCCCGGCTTCGCCATCCAGTTCTCGGTTCTCGGCTAATGTTAAGCTGTCTACGTTTCGTTTTCGTCCTCCACCGAGGAAAGACTCCGTGATTCCCTTCGCCCGTCTCTCTCGCATTATCATCACTCTATGAAAACTCTATGAAAACACCGCTATGTATCTGAGTATACGCGACAAGAAGATAATTTTTAGCAGGCACAAGAAATTGAAGACACAATGCCCAGGCTGTATTAATCTTCTCACGAACATCAATATGTGAGATATTTTTTACAAGCTAGCTATACTAAAACGTGACTCTATAATGGCATTAATAATTTATTTGCAAAATTTATCACACTAAATTTCTTTTCTTTTTTTCTTATGTATAATTTATAATTTTTAAATGCATTATGTGAAGTAGTATTCTTTATAGAGATCGTAATTTTGAGAGATGAATTGTCGAATAAAATAAACCAAAACTCGAATGTCTAAATATGAGACCAGCAGCATTGTTGGTTTATTTTCAATATTTTAATTACTTTTAATTACATTAATTAACAACGTTCTTCAAAATATTGCGGAGTTTCAATAATAAGTATAAAATTGCGATTTATAAATGTAGAGATGAGTTAAAATTTTTTATAAAACGAATAGAGATAAACTAAGAGTTAAAGATAGTTCCTCATTTTCTATCTGGTATCATAAAAAAGTTTATATATTAATATGAGAGTAATGTGCTATAAAATGATCCATTAATATATGATTGAACTAATCGATGATTCAAAATTCACTTGTTTCTACTTTAATAATTTTGTTAAAAAAAAAAGATTATATCTTCTTTTTAAATGTTAACATATTTCAATAAAGGATGATATATTTCGAATAATGATAAACTCAAATTCTGATAAACATTACATTTTTCAAGCTTATCGCGAAAATGTAATTATTTTTTGATACTGTCGGCAATAAAAGGGGAATATGCACGATTAAACTTCACGTAATGCCATCGTTATAAATGCCGTGTCGTATTGTAATTCTTGCAATTTAGCGGACGCGAGTACGAGACAAGATCGCGAATTCGCGCACTATATATACCAAAGCATGTATTCTACCTCGAGTGCCCATGGGGATTTTTACCGATGTCGGACAAATCCGATCCGATTGGAATGTCAAGAAGCCCGACTTTAGCCTCGGCAATACTGCTACTCTGGAGTGCATTCGCTTGCAAAAAGAAAAACCGCCCGACGTCGTGGCGCGGACCGGGGCGAATATTTAGGGAGGAGGGAGAGGGGGGGGGGGAGAGAATGCATATTCAAGATCGTAACGATGCAATTTCGATGGCGCATACATAATGAGAGTCTCTCGAGAGCGCGGCGCGCCGGCTTGCCCGGTTAATATCAACCTTTCTGCACAATGGTCCTATCACGAGGAGACTCGGAAGAAATTTCGATGTTCAACCGATGGCGGTTGCATTGTCATACCTCGCGCTCTGGCTCAACAAAGACCGCTTGTGCAACGCAACGTTGCTGGCTGCTGCTGTTGCTGCCGCTGCCGCTGCCGAGGAGCAATGAACGAAAGTGTGCGGTATTGACGTTGAAAAAGGAAGAACAACGACATAATCTCAAATCATCATGCGGGATGAGTATCCGGCCGACCAAGCTGCCTCCCTTCCCCTTTTCTTGCTCGAGAAGTGCGATTTTAACCCGTTCATTAACCCTCGAATACGTCTCACGCTTCCGGTACACTCGGCGATGTCTTTACCAAGTTGACAGTACCACGCGATTGGTAATCTGACTCTGTCCAAGAGAATACAAAGACCGCGGAAACAATAACAGTGCGTTGAAAGTTCCATTACAGAGCTCGATTACGAGCGCATATTAACGACATTGTTACAGCTTGATGTTGCACAATGCATCTGTTAATGGATACGTTCTGTTATAACGAAAATCACGTTATCCGTACTCTCTACGTTGCATAAAAAATATTCCGTATTACGTGGCACTTAGGCAAGCATGCATAAAAATATATGTAATATAAATTTCACATTATATATATAATATAAATAATTTAAAATATATTTTTTTCTAAAAAATAAAATGTAAACCGGAAAGCTATTATGCGCGTAACTCACGATGCGTTTCACAATAAATTCTTTCTTTTCTCCTTTCTTGCTCCATTTCTTTTTTCTTCTTTTTTCCCGTCTTATCGCAGAGTGTCGCGAAATCGCTTCGAGCTTCGATAAAAGCACATCGGGTTATCCTCCCGTCAATTAGCGCGATCGCCGCAGCGAAAGGGAAGGAAAGAGGGGAGGGGGAGAAAGTTAATTTTGATGTCCCCACGGCAGCGAGCCCCCCGAGGTTTGTGGGAGGAAGCGTCATCACCGTATTACGGCCGAATAATCTCCTTTATCGTATCTCGATCCTGATTAATTTAAAAATATGCACGCGTTAACGACGCGCGTGCAGTATATATCGCACGCATTACGCACGCAAGGAGGAAGAGGGGGACAATCGGTTCGCGAGAATCCTGCGAAGGACATCCGCGTGCTGGGTACTCACGCAAATGTTATTCCCCTCTTCCCCCTATATAACTACACTGAGAAGGAGAAGGAGGATACCAACGGCAGACAAGGGAGAGGGGAAGAGTGAAGTCAACTTTACGACAATATAATTTTGGTAGCGACACACACGGACGGCGTGGAATGCGACGATCGGAGTCAACGAACGGCGTATAGAAGTCTTCGATACGTCGTAAATGCCCCCTTCCCCTCTATTCTCCTGAACCCACCGTACAACGGAGCTCTTCTGGGGACGAGTTATGTGGAGTGTTTCGCGAATATCGCGATATCAAACTTTGCGAACGTGCCCCTCGTTGTGGATTATCGCAAAAGATTTTTCGATCCGCGCCCTACGATTATTTTGACAAATTAAAAAAATTACGAATCTCAACTTTTCGGGGCAATCTTCTTCTTTAAAAATCGATTTCGAGTAAGCTCTGTTGTCAGAATATTAAATTGAAACTTTAAATCCTCAAAGTACTGCGTTAAATTTAAGTTACGATAAAGCAAGAAGTGACAGTTTCATTATAAAAAAAAAAAAAAAAAAAAAAAAAAAAAACTGTTTTTAAATTTGCAGGAGTTTTGTAAAAATTCTGCAAACATCCTATGCGTTGTCAGAATACTCACGTCGTCTTCGATCGCGATTGAAAAATTGGCAAATCCCGAAAATACACTGCTGACGGCCGACCGATCTCGTCGCCAGCGAACAAAGCTCGGTAAATCTGCGTTATATTGCTGATCGCACAAGACTGGCTGAAATCGAGATGACCGTGACGATCGCGTTGTCTTCGAGATACATCCATAAACTTCGGTACCGAATATTCCCCGGGACTGCATAGGTCGGATCAATAACCGCATAAAGTGCGAGAAGAAAAGGCGTGCAACGGCACGTTTCGCAGTATTCAGTCTCAGAACGTAAACGTGCGTGGACTGAGGAACAAGTTACGAGAGTCGGAGTATAAAATATAGAGACCTGTGATCACGTCGCTGTGTTTTTCCTCCACGATCACGAGGGCAACTACCGCGCGAAACTACCTTACGCGCTTCACTTTTTCATCTTCCTCGACTTTTCGCGAGTGCGCGGATACACTCGATCTCGAAATGCATGAAATGTCGTTGCTTATAAAGGCGCGAAATTATAACTCCGCGCGAAAATACTTTGGATATAGCTAAAAGAGATCAGAAACGTCAGGGTAACGATCAGGAAAGAATTAATACGTTCAATTGTGTTAATTATATACATCTCTCACATGTGGCAAGTATGATTATACATCTCTGATACAGTGTAATTATTTATAGAAAAGATTGTAATAAATTCTTAACAATTTTATAGTCTGCAATTATTTTGCATCGCGTTCTTAAATTATTACAAAAGATTCATGATGGCATGTAATTTTAATACTTGCACAAGAAAAATTAATATTACTGATATTTCTTATATTGTACGTTATCGACTCCGAATGCTCTACCGCGTATAAAAACGTCTGTTCTTACCTTAGGATAAGGTACCAGATATGTGTGATAAACCGGTGCAACTCCCGTCGCCGAAGAGCGCGAAGGGTGAAACGGTAAAAAGACGCGGAGCGAGAGAAACGTCCCGTAAAGTATTGTTTTACTTTCGGTGCGTTTCCCGATAAAATCGCGGCCGACCCATCAGCGGGCCTCGTTTGAAACCGAGAAGGAACCGATGGTCCGTAAAAGAGAGCGCGCCGCCGAGAGACAGTCCACCTCGTTCCTCGTTCCTCGTTCCCGATTATATATCGGGTGAGTCAGTGCTCGCTGGAAGTTCCGAAGGGCTGCTTCAATCGAGAAAGAGGGAGAAAAAAAGAGAGCCTATTGTCGTGCTTAATTTAGTGTTAAATTGTTTACATCTCATTAATCGCGGGGGAACGACAACGATGGGACCTGGTGCAGCAGAGACCGTCATGATCATCGATGCACGCTCAATCATGGGCGCTCCCACCCTCTCTTGAACCCTTTCTTTCGGGCCTCATCATTCAATCTCGAACGCTGCCGGTTTTCTCGAAATAAGAGCGTTATTCGCGCGCGCGTCCTCTCGTTTCACGTCAAGCCACATCCGTTTATTGTACATTCCGTACTCGATTCGATTCGAGGGGACCTCTCCTCTCGCGCGTAGGTTCCATTTCGATAGCCGACAAAACGACTTTGGACCGGTACACTTAAAGCAATTTCCATTCGCGCGACCGTCGAGCTTGTAACGGCGGTAGCGATACAGTTAAACCGCATTACAGTCGGAACGATATCGGCTAGTTTTGATTGCGCATCGAGTATCGGCAAAGGGATCGTTAAGGAGATAGTCAGACTTCCATCGTGAATATATTACGTTAATGTTCTCTTAGCACTCGAGCGCGCATCGGAAATGGAATGGAATTGGCAAATGACATGAAACGTTCCGCGTAAGATAACAGCGGTCGTATGTTTATAAGAAAAAAGTAAAAAGATCAAAAAGAATATTACGAAAGAAAATATTTCTCTTATACATACGTGTCGCGATTGTCTAACATTTCTAAAGTAAAATATTATAGAGTCAGTTATTTTAAACGAAAACTACACACTTGCGTTCAGATGAAATTTTGATGCCTTTTACATGTATACATATACATTAAGACGCACGATAAAATGTAGAACTTGATTAATACCTATATCTAGCAATAAAGAACATACACTGTGTGCGCGCGCGCAAGTCTTGATAAACATGTCTCGTAAAATTAAAATACTTGGGAACACAATTTATTTATCGATACAAACCGCAAAAATACCCGTTTATCGGCGATCATAAAATATTTTTAACCGCATGGCTTTTCCGTCGCCGCTTTAGTAAGCTCGTAAGAGTTTACGGGCTATGATCATAGCATAATTTCACATAATGAGAACTCCGGTACTCGATAGGTCGGGGGGAATACGGCGACTATCTACACGGAATCTCATGCTATCGGCTTTCAATAAGGTTGATAAAGTCAACTACAGGGAGACGCGCGAGAGGAGCGAGTCAAACGCCTATAAAGGAGATGCAACTCGCGAATAATTCACTCATTATCTGCGCCATCTCCTCTCGGCCTTAGCAATTTCCAAAGAACATAGTCAGGTGACTGTGTGCGTGTGTTTCAGCAAACACGATTATATCGTGCAAATCTGACTTCGTAAGATTAATACATGCTTCGATCCTGATACTGTTTTAATTAAATGTTCCGCAAATAATTGGTAATTCATTAAAATTTTTTTTAGTCGAAAAGAATGGTACTGTACATAGGTATTTGTGTAACAGCACCGTAACAGCATATGTGTAATTCTTTTCTCGTCGTAAACACTTGTTAAAAGAAAAAAAATTATATAACTTTCGAATTTTCAAGTATCGCAACTCTTTGAAAATCGATACTCGATTTATAAGCAATATATAGACTCACCAGTTAGATGACTTCCGGTAAATTCGAAATCGTCGTCTTGATCCCAATGCTTCAAGCTCAAGTTTGACAAAGACGTTGCGTTGGCAAACTCCAAGTTTGCAAAATGCCAATCCAGTATCTGCCGATCCTTGGATGATAAGTAGACGTCACTGAATGAAAAAAAAAAGATAATTTGTATATCAATCTATATATATGATTTAAATTTATTTTGGATAATTTATATTTTATAATTTGCAACAAAAATTTATTAATAATTTTGATTTCTATAATAACAAAATAACATATATGTATTCTGATATATATTTTGTATTTCAATTTTTAAAATGTAAAATAAATTTTCTATACTATATAATAGCATATAAATTAACAAGTATATTTTTTGTTTTATTTACTACAAATTTAAGATTATTTAAAATTAAATTTAGAGAATCTAGAATACAACAAATTTACCTGGGAGGTGATGCTTCCAGTTCTTGTAACTTTGCTTCAATTTCCTTCTGCTGATCTGATAGTTGATCCCATTCCTAAAGTATAAAATAAATAAATATATCATTAGTTATCACATAATATATCGCATATATATATATATATATATATATATATATATATATATATATATATATATTACTTATAACTTTGTGTTAAAAGTGCATCATTAAACTACCGTACCTTGCAAGCATTATGGAGATCACGTAATTTAGATCGTAGCACAAATTCTTGCGTTATTTCTCGAGTTTGTAATTTACTTTCCGTCATTTCTTTGTATTGTTTATTTAATTCCACCAAACGGTCCATAATGGAAATCATCTACAAAATAAATTATAGTTTAATCATATAATTTCATTCAGTTTAATATCATTTCATGTACATCACATTAAAAATATTTAATAAAAAAAATAGTTTTTAATTGTACATACTCTGTGCTGATTAGTAACTAATCGTCCTTGCAATGAGAGTACAGAACGCAAGTGCGCTACTTGGCGTTGTTTTACACCTTGTTCTTGTAAACGTATCACCCATTCTAATGCTTGACCTAAAGACACTGGACGTGTATTACCACCTTGTCCTCCAGCTCCTGCACTGTTTACATAATTAAAATCTAATTGATGCGAAAGATAAGAGGTGGCTTCCAGTAATCTATTAAATTCTCTTTCAACCATTTCATCTTTATCTTTTGGAACCTGCAAAAAATATAATACACATTTCATTTAAACTTTGACATATAATTAGTGTATATGTATATATTAAAACATATTAATAGCATAACTAGTTTATAAGGCAGTATTTAATCTTATTGTTAAAAACGGTTATAATAACAACCATATTATATTTCATAATATATAACAATAAAAAATCAGAGAGATGGATATATTTCTGTGTTAATAAAATATTTTTAACATACCGTTTGACCATCACTTTCATACAATGGACATTTTTGCCGAATTTTATGAAGTTCCATATTAATTTGTTTACTAAGAGTCGTTACAGGATTTCCACCTAAACCTGTGACTACCATAGCTCCCAAATCCGCAATATAATTTGATTTACGAAATGTGGCGATTCGCCCACCAACACGGTCCTAGAGAGACAGAAATTAATAATTGAGTAAAAATAAAGTTATATAAAAATAAAAATCATTTAAAATAAAATGGAATAGTTATAAAAAACTTACTCTAGCTTCCAAGACAATTACTTCTAAGCCAAACTGTTGCATCTGCTGAGCTGCTGCCAATCCAGCAATACCAGCACCGATTACAATGACTTTACCTAACTTTTTAGTTGGTAAAGGCTGCAACAAACAAATATAAATTATTAATTTCTTTAATAACCATTAATAAATAATATCTATTAATAAATTAATAACTATTGATAAATAATATATATAATACAATTATAATATTAAAATGAAACAAAAACATGGCATTACTGTCTTAAAAATATTTGATAATTTGTAATTTAATAATATTGCAGTTTTAAATTTATTAAATTACCTTAAGACGTTTAAAAACTCCAAAGTTTATAAAACCATGTCGTTCTAAAAAGGTATGAATCCTACGAGTGAGCACAGTATCACTATTATAAGGTGGCTCAATTTGTGGTAATGCATTTTCGATAATTAATTGTTGTTTGGGATTTTCTAGCCATATTTGCAACTAAAATGTAACATTATATTAAAAAAGGAACAATATAATCTCATAGTTTATAATTTACATACTTACAAGTCTGTTTCTAATGTGTAAGAATACTTTCTGCGTTTGTGGTGGTCCACCAGAAACATCAGGGAAACATGCAGCTTCGGTAGATGTCAATTTATCAAATGGAAGGCGACTTTGAAACGCTGCACCTTCCAATCCATTCAATAATTCCTTCACTAATATAAATACAAAAATTAATATCTGCATCAACATTGACAAATTTAGATAGATAATTCATAAGATACCATGTGGATCTTCATGGTCACTGTCTTGATCATCTTCTTCTTTGACTTCACTTTTTGAAGCAGAAGCTACAGGTACAGGCACCGTAGATTCAGATTCTTTTTTCATTTCTGTGGAAACTTTCTTCTCTGGTGTTACAAGGCCAGTTTTAGATTTCTCTGACGTATCCGAGGCATTCTCATCTTCTAACTGATTATATTTTTCCTCCATTTCTCTATACTCCACCTATAATTGGATATATATAGTTTAACGTACAAAATATATACATACATAATATACACCTGCATAAATATAAGAGGTTAACTATAAAAATTTCATATAGAAATAGAAAACTTTTCTTAAAAAAAAAGATTTAAATAAATAATAATTTGTCGAATAATAAAAAATAATTAGGTAAAGTATCATGAACAATGTTTGCTCTACATGTAAACAATCAAAATATAGCCTCACTTTATAATGAAAAAAACAAAATTGCAATAAAATGCATCGTCATAAAATATTACAAAAAGAATTTATTCTTCTGATTCATTATCACATAAAAAAATAAGACATGACCCAAAGCGACAGCATTACAGTCTTATCGTTATAATTGTTGACGTACGTAACCACAAATATATAAAACATTGCGATTGATTTTTAAGGATATGCTGGGGGAAATAAAACACATACCTTCGCTCTTTTCCTGCGACTCATTTTGTTTCAATTATTTAAATGTAGTAAGTTGATTTAAAGGCGTTAAGAACAGTCACTGCAACGTAAAAAATTTCAAGTTTGTTTTGATGCTTCTTGAAACTTGAAACAGCCGGCACATAAACGTAGGATCTGTAACGGAAATGTGTGTGTGTGTGTGTGTGTGTGTGTGTAACTTGCGATTGAGAGCCATCTGAGAATAAACGTAAGTAATCAACAGGAAACAGGAATATATTCACGGAAATAACTAGAAAGATAGAGACATGCCCAATATATAATTACACGTAAAAACGATAAGAACGATAAGACTGATAAAAACAATAAAAATTTACACGTTATATAATTAGATTTTTACAAGTAAATGTATAATATAAGATATATAAATAATTTGTGTTAGCTGAAAACTCTCAGATTTATCTTTCTTTATTCGTGTTATACTACAGTTTTAACATTTTAAATATTTATTATTTCTGCAATATTTTTATAGTCAATATCCACATTAATAAAAATTAATGATGACTGAAATAATTATACGGAAAGCTAAACGTGAAGATTGCGAAGCCATCATGATGCTTATACAGGTAAATTTGATTAACAGTGAATAAATATCTGGGATAATGTAAAAAATATTGTTTTGCAGGAATTAGCAGATTATGAGAATATGCCTGATGGACCAAAAATTGATTATAAGAGTAAGATTTATATATATTTTGGTATTGTGTTGTGGCAAATTGTATAAAAATGATAATATAACATGAAAAATATATTTAGCTTTAGAAAGAGATGGCTTCGATGGACAACCATTATTTTTCTGTAATGTGGCAACGTCTAATGAAAAGATTATTGGTTATACTATCTTTTATTATACCTATACTACATGGCGTGGAAAAGTTATGTATCTAGAAGATCTTTATGTAACATCAGAGTTTCGAGGCAAACATGTTGGCATCAAGCTTCTGAAAGCTGTCGCAAAAGTATGTTTAACTAGAATTAGATATGTGACATGTATGTATCTGATTCAAAATCTTTGCAGGAAGCAGTTGAGAATAATTGTAGCAAATTAGATTTCTTGGTTCTTAAGTGGAATCCAGCAAAAGAATTTTACAAAATATATGGGGCTCATGATCTGACATCTGAAGAGCAGTGGCATTTTCATTCTTTCTTAGACACAGATTTAAAAAAATTAGCATCAGATTCTGAATAACAGAAAAATCAAAATATTCTAAGATTTATATATAATATATAATATATTGATTAATATAAACAATCGTATTTATTCATAAATATGAATAAATATATACCTCAAATATAGAAGCTTTACACTAATGTATAATTCTAATAATAAAATATATAATTTGCAAAATATTTAATAGAACAATATTATTGAAATTCACATTTATACTATATATGCATATAATCACATATTTTTTCAGTATTTTCAATATTATGCATGCTTATTTATAAATAGATTTATTTTCAAAAATTAAATTGTCAATTATTTTATTAATATATTTGATGCAATGCTTGAAACTATGGTCGCGCTAAATGATATTTTATTTCACATTTCAAACATTGTCAAGTATTAAAAAAATTAGAGAAAAAGAAATTTAATTTTAAAAAATAAATCGCTTGCAAAGAAATTTTATCAGAAATGTGGAGAAAAATATCGACCGCGAACGCGCGTATGCAATTTCATGCGTAACTTGATGCGATCATAATATGCTAAGCATTAGGATTTAAATGTAAATTAATCAATTTACCGGAACATTAAGTTATACAGAGAGATTAATTCAGTTTTTATACCTTTATATATATACAATATGCGAGTTTTGAAAGATTCAGAGATATGAGATCTTTACACTTACCTAATTATTTTCGTGTTGCTAAATCATCCTCCCGCGTCAACGGCCGCTATAACGCGCATGCGTAGTTATAGGAAAAATCAGTCTAGGCAATCTTTAAATTTGATTTTCTTCAGGTGTTCCAACAGAGAGAAGCCTAAAGGTGCCTTTTCATGCTGACGCTCGACGTTCATTTTCAGCGTCAAAAGACATCACGTGACCAAAAATAAAAATACCAATTCGTCAATTTTGATCACGTGATCTGTTTTGACGCCAAATATGAGCGTCAAGAGTCAGCATGAAAAGGCACCTTAAGAGACGCCACGGCCCGGTTTTACGTAATCCCTGAAAGCGATACGCCCTCTCTGGACATTAAACTAAATAGCCAATGTCCACGAATGTTCTCAATGGATAACGCATAATGTGCACAGTTTTGGTTGCGATCCGTGCTATGTCCACAAAACTTATTAACACATTTTGCTTATTCGCTTTCACCTAAAAATAACTTGTTATTTCTCCACACTGGCAATAATTTACTTTTAATATCAAATAACCAAGTAAATATTGTCAATATTCTAATTTTGCCAATAACATCTTGATTTTTTGAAATTCTTTTTCTTTTATTAAACGCTATTTTTATATTCTACATTTTACAAATTAAAACTTATTTAATATAAAAAAGAAATTTTCTTTCAACAATTTAATAATTTAGAGTATTGTATTGTTCTATAAATAAAATTATAAACTTTTAGTTATCTAACATATAAGTCCTGTATTATTTTGCAATTAGCGCAATAATTATTGAACTATTAATTAAAAACGCTCAGGGTATGCTGAGCGCTATATGCGGCGCGCGCTTATACGAGTGTTTTTAATTATTATTTTAATAATTATTGCGAAAATCGCAAAATGATATAGGACTTTTATGTTCAGTTTTATCTGCTCTATCTGCCCTAGAGAATTGGGGCGATTATTACCGGACTATTGTTCGCTAAGCGTTATACATCATTTATAGCGTAATATATCATTTAAGCGTAATATATCATTTATATATCATATATATATATATATGACCAATATTATATATGTAGATGTCCGGTAATATCATATGTATATATATATATATATATATATATATGATATATAAATTATATATTAAAAATACATATTTATAATATAATTATATTTTATTTAATAACTGTAATTCTATTCATCAGTTGACTCAATTAATTCATCTATTTGTCGCTTTGAATTTACAATTTTAAGAGCAGAACGTTTCATATATTAATTTCGAAAAAAGAAACTTTATTAATTACTGTTAATTAATGCCGATTATGCAATTGACATATACTCGTACGCGATTATAGTAATATGTGTCTTCTAATATCCTCGAAAGTTCAGTTTTTATTAATAAAATATTTTACATAAATATGGCAATGTACTTCACGAGCGGTAATGTATTTTAAAACGCTCGAAAATTCGCTTCTGAATGAATAGGAAAACATATTTCGCAAAGAAGGTATCGTTCTTCCCGCGGATTTTAGCGATACCTTCTTTGCGAAATATGTTTTCCTATTCATTCAGAAGCGAATTTTCGAGCGTTTTAAAATACATTACCGCTCGTGAAGTACATTGTCGATATTTATGTAAAATATTTTATTAATAAAAATTGAATTTTCGTGGAGATTAGAAGACACATACTATTAATCGCGTACGAGTATGTCAATTGCATAATCGGCATTAATTATCAGTAATTAATAAAGTTCCTTTTCCCGAAATTAGTGTATCAAACATATTCTGTTGTTAAAATTGTAACAAACCAAATAGATGAATTAAACGTGTTAAACTAATGTATAATATTATAATAATTAAATTAAATTAAATTAAATTAAATTATTAATATGTATTTATATATGTGTGTGTATGTGTATATATATATATATATATATATGATATATAAATACATATTTATAATATAATTTTATTTTATTTAATTACTCTAATTCTATTCATCAGTTGACTCATTTAATTTCATTCATTTATTTAATTACTGTTATTTTAAACATCTTTTGACTCGTTTAATTCATCTATTTTTCGCTTTGAATTTACAATTTTAAGAGCAGGACGTTTGATATATTAATTTCAGGAAAAGAAACTTTATTAATTAATGTAAATTAATGCCGATTATGCAATTGGCATACTTGTACGCAATTAGTAATATTTAATTCTAAACTTTGTAATATTTTACTTTAGAATATACTCATATTTTTGTGCGATCGATATCAATTATCAATCGGCGAATGTCGCGGGGTTGTGCGCGCTTCGGTGGGCGGAACTCCCCGACTGATCGATCTATGCTGGCGCGTATCGATTCGGATATGGATCCGCGGGTGGATCGTGGTTGGCGACTTCTCGTGGGGCGCGATTTCGTCGGCTCGTTCGGGTGGCCGACAAGATGGCTGGGAGCAGAAAGGACCGCTTTGCTCGAAGCTCGTTGAGCGCTTAGATATGATTAAAAAATGGGCGCTCTGCGCCTCTGCCCATTGTCTGGCTGGTGTTCGCCGAACGGCAGCTTCCGGCGGGTGTTGGCCGGGTAACGAGGGCGCGGGATAGTTTCGTTACGCGCATTATGGCCAGTATTTAACCACGTACTTTTCTAGCCAGTTGGACCTACCTTTTGTTGCTCCTGGCCATATTCATTCTGACTCGATTTTTAGCCAGAGATCAAAGAAGAAAAATAATTCCTTCCTATTGCCGGTTATTTATTATTGCCGACAAATAAGACAATCTATATTTGTTTAGGATCGTACGATATTATAATCATTTTCTTCGACGCCTTGTACGTCATTCAGTCGTTTAAAGTCGCAAAAGATAATATAAACATGTATATATCGAAAAAATTATATTCTCGAAATATATACTTTTATAAACTCTCCTTATAGATATATTCTTAATAAACGAGAATATTTTCTTCTTTACACAATACTTTTTTGACATATCTTATATATATAAGTTAAGTAAAACTATGTATATATATATGTATATAAATTGTCAAAGTTTTAATAAATAGCCAATGTCAACAATTTATAAAATTGTTTTTTTGTAATTACTGAAATTAATGATTTCAAATATTAAATAATATAATGGTAAAGAAATATTCATTTTAGTATACATTCTTACATGTTAAGAATATCTAAAATTACTTTACTCTTTAGAAGATTTTTCTCTTAAACTAATATTAAGAAGATTCTTTTGATATCTATTTTAAAAGAAGACATAAGTAAAGTACTCTCAAGATGAGAATATAAATTTTTCGATGCATATAAAATATATTAGCATGTTAGGTACCCCTCTGTCGGCAGGTCATTAACATCTGTATTTTTAAAATTGTTTTATAAAACTCATATATACATATATATAATTGAAATAAATATTTTATATATATTTCATTCATCATATACATTTTATAATACGTGTCTTGCATAAAATTGGAATAAACATTGCATATTCTTATTCCTAAAATATTTTTCTTTTTCTTTCAATTTATATGTATAACTTTTCTATTTTAACAAAATTTTCTATTAAAAGGAAAAACGAATAAAAAATATAAAATTTTATCTTACATATAATAAAGATACAAAAGAAATTTTTCTATGATTTAAAATTGACTCAGAATTCACTAGAATACGTTACCCTGCCGTCCGAGAGTTAAAGCAACGGATTTATCTACAATCTACATCTCTATCTACCGGAATCTTTACATAAATTTGTTGCTTTAAAATATAATAAAAGCTTTGTGTCACTCACCGACACTGATGCGCAACAGCGGAGTTGTCGATATTGAAGCTATGTTATCTGTAACATACAAATATAAAGTGCAAATTATAGCAGGGCTTAAAATAATTAATATTTGAAAATTTCTTATCGTACTCATTAAATTTATATTTGATGCGTACAAAAATAAGCAGATATCTAAATATTAAATAATTTTGTAAATTAAAAAAACTTTTCTTTTTAAATAGAAACTTTTATAAGATTTATACAAAAATATTTATCTCTGAATTTCTTTTGATTAAATCATTCAACTAAAAGAATCGAATTATTTCGTATAAGGCATTTATTAATTAATATACAAATAATATTTACCCTGGGGTTGCTCCGCCGATGCAGGATGCCTCTCCTAGGCCTCCTCCTCCTCTCAGATTGTAAGGGACGTCAAAAACTATTGTTTTATACGCGTGATATAATTTTTTAATTTGTTGTAACCGCACAAAAATAATATCACGCAATATTTTAAACCGTATAAAAGTAAAAACGCGCGATACTTTGACGGCACTCCCGCACTTTTACGCGCGATACTTTGACGGCACTCCCGAATTTCAAAACGATCGAAAATCCCATTTTATCACGCACGAGAATCATACTTGGAGTCGATAAGTCGGGCACGATCAAGCTCCGAAGAAAGAAAAATCAAAATTGGGATAAATGAACGAAAACACGATCGCGATCGCGACGAATGTCAAAAATAATAGCGCGCTATATGTCACTAAGGTCGAATGTTATTATTTTATTTCGGAGTCACTTTAGACGTACTTTAACACGTTAAGATTTATCGTAATATTATTACATATTATTCGTAATATTATTACGTATATTATCGTCGCGAGAAACGTGTACGGCGCGCCTCGACCTCGACCTCGAGGTGACCGAACTCGAGGCGCACGTGCCGGCGCCGGCGCCGACATCGGAATAAAAACACGTGCGCGCACTACGCCCGCCGGAGTAAGAAAGAATGACTCATGGCTGTCATTAATCAGGTACGCCGGACGCGCCGGGCTCCCCTCTCTTACTATGGAATGCGTGACGTCAAAGACAAGGTCGAGTTTGCTCATTCTCTCTCTCTCTCTTTCTCCTCGCGCCAAACAATAACAAATACGCGCTATACTACGTGATATAATTTAACGCGTTGAAGTATGTACAATCAAATGATTCTAAAATACATATAAAATTCCTTAACTAAAATGATATTATTATTCGATTTAATGCGATATATTTAAAATACATGAAACGCGATTACGAAATGTGTAAAATACTTCAACGAAAGCAATCTTATGACTAACTGTATGACTATTATAATTGCACGATTTATTTATTATATTCGTAAAAAATTATATCAATGATGTGTGTGTGTGAAAAATTATTTGTAAAAGCAATAGAAATTTATATTATAGATACACACATATATTTATAGACGTATAATAATTAAATATGAATTAATAATGAAAAATATGTACAAATTTACTGCCTGTACTTATTATATTTACTATATATGTATAACCCTATGTAATTGTAGAAATTTGTCATATTATATTAAATAAATATTCTCTTTTTCATCGTAACTATTTAATTATTTCTATATATTACATGTGATTGTTTTAATCCATCAGAGAAAGTAAAAGAGAGAACGAGAGAAAAAACCAGAGATATTCTATCACTTTATTCTATCACTGAAAATTAATTTATTAAATACAATTTATTAATATTTTAATATTTATTTATTATAAAAAAGTTTGTTATTAGATGTGCCTGTTTCTATTACAGCTTATACTATTTAATTTATTCGATTTAAACATGAATTTTTATTAATAAAATATTTTACATAAATATCGGCAATGTACTTCACGAGCAATAATGTATCTTAAAACGCTCGAAAATTCGCTACTGAATGAATAGGAAAACATGATTCGCAAAGAAGGTATCGCTAAAATCCGCGGGAAGAACGATACCTTCTTTGCATAATATGTTTTCCTATTCATTCAGAAGCGAATTTTCGAGCGATTTAAAATACATTACTGCTCGTGAACTATGTTGCCGATATTTATGTAAAATATTTCATTAATAACAATTAAACTTTCCAGGATATTAAGAGACACATATTATTAATCGCGTATGAGCATGTCAATTGCATAATCGGCATTAATTAACAGTAATTAATAAAGTTTCTTTTCTCGAAATTAGTGTATCAAACGTCCTGCTATTAAAATTTTAAATTTAAAGCGACAAATAGATGAATTAAACGAATCAATAGATGTATAAAATTACAGTAATTAAATAAAATAAAATTATATTATAAATATACTTATATATGAGTCTCTTGCAACAATGATTTCGGATAATTAATTTTGATAAGTAATTTTATAATTGTTAAGGCTAAATATGTATATAAGAAACATATCTCTAAATGTGTTTAAATATGAAACATTAAATCCAACATATTATATTCTTCTATAGTAACTTTATATATATATATATATATAAAAATACATATTAATAATTTTACTTTATTTAATTATTATAATATTATTCATCAGTTTAGCACGTTTAATACATCTATTTAGTTTATTTTAACAACAGAATATGTTTGACACTAATTTCGAAAATAGAGAAAACTTATTAATAGCTGCTACTTAACGTCAATTATGCAGTTGGCATACTTGTGCGCGATTATTAATATGCGTCATTTAACATTCTCGAAAGTTCGTCTTTCTGATTTTTATTAATAAAACAATATGTATAAAGATCGGTAATGCTATCCACGATCAATTATACGTCTTATTAAAAACATAATTTTAAAGTTATCGTAACTTTCGCGATAAAATAAAAATTATTTGAATTATTTGAATTATGATGTGTATTATTTTAATCAAACTTCTACTTTGCATTTTATTAGTTTAAATGTAATTTTAATGAATTAACATTCTTATGATTAAAATATGAGAGATAATATAATATGTGGGATTATATGGTTTATGTTTAAACAAATGTAGAGATACGTTTCCCATATATTTCACATTAACAATTATATATACATTAGAAATTGAGAAAACACAACGATGAATTATATTCTCTCTCTCTCTCTCTCTCTTTCTCTCTCTCTCTCTCTCTCTCTCTCTCTCTCTCTCTCTTTCTTTTTTCAAAAACAAGCAATTTATTTTATAATATTTAATCTTATAATTTCTTGTATTATTAAAATATAAAAGTTGATGCGAGACACTTTCTGTAACAACTAATCATGATTTGAAAAGAAAAGGAAAATTACTTATCAAAATTAATTAACCGAAATCATTGTTGCAAGAGACTCTTATATAATATATGAATACATAATTATAATATAATTTTATTTTATTTAATTATTGTAATTCTATTTATCAGTTGACTCATTTAATTCCTCTATTTGTCGCTTTGACTTTACAATTTTAATAGCAGGATGTTTGATACACTAATTTCGAGAAAAGAAACTTTATTAATTACTGTTAATTAATGCCGATTATGCAATTGACATGCTCATTACGCGATTAATAATATGTGTCTTTTAATATCCTCGAAAGTTCAATTTTTATTAATAAAATATTTTACATAAATATCGGCAACATAGTTCACAAGCAGTAATGTATTTTAAATCGCTCGAAAATTCGCTTCTGAATGAATAGGAAAACATGATTCGCAAAGAAGGTATCGCTAAAATCCGCGGGAAGAACGATACCTTCTTTGCATAATATGTTTTCCTATTCATTCAGAAGCGAATTTTCGAGCGATTTAAAATACATTACTGCTCGTGAACTATGTTGCCGATATTTATGTGAAATATTTTATTAATAAGAATTAAACTTTCGAGGATATTAAAAGACACATATTATTAATCGCGTATGAGCATGTCAATTGCATAATCGGCATTAATTAACAGTAATTAATAAAGTTTCTTTTCTCGAAATTAGTGTATCAAACGTCCTGCTATTAAAATTTTAAATTCAAAGCGACAAATAGATGAATTAAACAAATCAATAGATGTATAAAATTACAGTAATTAAATAAAATAAAATTATATTATAAATATACTTATATATGAGTCTCTTGCAACAATGATTTCGGATAATTAATTTTGATAAGTAATTTTATAATTGTTAAGGCTAAATATGTATATAAGAAACATATCTCTACATGTGTTTAAATATGAAACATTAAATCCAACATATTATATTCTTCTATAGTAACTTTATATATATATATATATATATATATATATAAAAATACATATTAATAATTTTACTTTATTTAATTATTATAATATTATTCATCAGTTTAACACGTTTAATACATCTATTTAGTTTATTTTAACAACAGAATATGTTTGACACTAATTTCGGGAATAGAGAAAACTTATTAATAGCTGCTACTTAACGTCAATTATGCAGTTGGCATACTTGTGCGCGATTATTAATATGCGTCATTTAACATTCTCGACAGTTCGTCTTTCTGATTTTTATTAATAAAACAATATGTATAAAGATCGGTAATGCTATCCACGATCAATTATACGTCTTATTAAAAACATAATTTTAAAGTTATCGTAACTTTCGCGATAAAATAAAAATTATTTGAATTATTTGAATTATGATGTGTATTATTTTAATCAAACTTCTACTTTGCATTTTATTAGTTTAAATGTAATTTTAATGAATTAACATTCTTATGATTAAAATATGAGAGATAATATAATATGTGGGATTATATGGTTTATGTTTAAACAAATGTAGAGATACGTTTCCCATATATTTCACATTAACAATTATATATACATTAGAAATTGAGAAAACACAACGATGAATTATATTCTCTCTCTCTCTCTCTCTCTCTTTCTCTCTCTCTCTCTCTCTCTCTCTCTCTCTCTCTCTCTTTCTTTTTTCAAAAACAAGCAATTTATTTTATAATATTTAATCTTATAATTTCTTGTATTATTAAAATATAAAAGTTGATGCGAGACACTTTCTGTAACAACTAATCATGATTTGAAAAGAAAAGGAAAATTACTTATCAAAATTAATTAACCGAAATCATTGTTGCAAGAGACTCTTATATAATATATGAATACATAATTATAATATAATTTTATTTTATTTAATTATTGTAATTCTATTTATCAGTTGACTCATTTAATTCCTCTATTTGTCGCTTTGACTTTACAATTTTAATAGCAGGATGTTTGATACACTAATTTCGAGAAAAGAAACTTTATTAATTGCTGTTAATTAATGCCGATTATGCAATTGACATGCTCATTACGC